>NC_079412.1:1956812-2129312 GCF_026213295.1 Gadus chalcogrammus | reverse complement strand
AAAGTGACAGACAGAGGCTCCTACCCTCGTCTGTCCTCCTCCAGAGGAGTGTGGAAGTGCTCCAGCCCTCAGTAGTCAGCGGGGGGTGGGGGCGGGGAGGCTGGAGGGTTCTGGTGCTTGGCTCCCAACACATAAATCATGCCGGTTTGATTTGAAGCAGTTTTTTTTCCCTTTCTGCCGTCTTGTCGTAAGGCAGAGGAGACAGCAGACATGTGGAGGCTGCGGGCTCCCTTTGGGGATATCTAAAACCTGAGATATATTTCCTGTAAACACACATTCCCCCGTCCACCTCCAGCCATCCATCACAGCCCCACAGTTCATACTCAAAGATATAGCTAGCCACTCCAATTTGCAGATACTTAGAAATGGGTTTCAGAGCAGGGTCGGGTTTCATTGGCTACCTGAAGGGAAACACCAGAGGCCGTGAACAATTGCTTCATTTGGCAAATAAATGGCGGCAGACATGCAATGGCTGCATGTTCTTTATATGGTCCAGGCCTCTTCATCACTTTGAAACAAAACCAAAAGGATCCCAAATATCATTTAGAACCCCCGTCACACTCGATGTCCCCGTCCTGGTCTGTGCTGGAGGCCCGACACGCTACGTCAGTCTGTGTGGTAACAGCACATGGTGCTGTCGTCCTGCTCTGTGCTACGTCAGTCTGTGGTAACCGTGAGGGGGGGGGGGTTGCTGTTGTCCTGCAGCGACCGGGAGGCGGTGTGCCTGGGCGACGAGAACCCGCTGGCCCTCACCTTCAATGCCCGCAACCAGGGCGAGGGCGGGGCCTACGAGGCGGAGCTGCACGTGGCGCTGCCCCCGGAGGCCGACTACAGTGGCATCGCCCGCGGCAACGCGGTGAGCTGACGGTGGTGGCGTGGTGGTGGTGTTCCAGTGGGAGTGCTCCATCACTTCCTCTAGGACTGATAGACCAGGCGGGGTGTGGTGGTGGCGTTCCAGTAGGAGTGATCCATCAACTCCTCCGCTGACCCCCGTAGCTCCAGGGTTGGGGTTGCGGGGGTCCGTGGACGCTCCCATAAGGGGGTTCCATGAAACATCGGACAATTTTAAGGGAATTATTAACTTTACGGGGATTATTAACTATAGAAGGATCATTCATTTTAAAGGGATTATTAACTTTAACAGGATTAGGTGGAGGACAGTAAGGCTGACTTCAGGTCTGTTGAGGGGTCCAAGGGGTGGGCGTGTTTCTAGAAGAAGCCACTGGTCTCTTTGTTCTGCGTTACAGTGAGTGGAAGGCTTCTACTCTGCACTGCATGGTGTGGAGTGAGTTCATACCTTCTCATGCCTGCTTATAGCTGCTCATATTTAATGGGATAATTACATTCAATATTTCCTATGATACCAAAAAGGGAGGAACAGCCTGCTGCCTAGAAGGCAGTTTTTCAGGTTTTTGCAACATTTTCTTGTTATCATAGACATATAGTTTATGGTGGTTGCAATCTGTGTGTTGTAGGTGGGGGGCTGCAGTGTGTGTGTGTATGTGTGAACCTGTTGAACCAACAGTGCTCTCTCTCTCTCTTCTCCCTCTCCCTCTCTCTCTTTAACTCAACTCCTGCTCGCCTTATATTGAGCGAGTACTAGACTGGCTTTCTGTAGTTTGTTTAGTAAGAAGTTGCTATAAGAAAGCATTGTGTGAAATCTTATGACTGCATCGATTGCAAGAAATCAACCGCTGTTGGAATTTGATGCGGGTTCCCTTGCAGAGCCTGAGCCAGCTGCCCTGCAGCTACGAGGCAGAGAACCTCACACGCTACCTGCTCTGTGACCTGGGCAACCCCATGAAGGCTGGTGCCAGTGTAGGTACAGCACGGTGTGTGTGTGTGTGTGTGTGTGTGTGTGTGTGTGTGTGTGTGTGTGTGTGTGTGTGTGTGTGTGTGTGTGTGTGTGTGTGTGTGTGTGTGTGTGTGTGTGTGTTTGTGTGTGTGTTTCTGCAAGTATGTGTGTGATGTAATATGAGTTATAGAGTTATGTTATAGAGGTTAGACTGTTTCACTGGCCTCCTGACATTGTAAGTGAGGCGTCAGTGGCTGAGGATGTAGAGCAGGCTGTCTGCTAACCATAAGGTTGCTGGTTTGATCTCCGGTTGCTCCTAATATAGCCAAGTGTCAAGGTGTCCCTGAGCAATTCACCTTATCCTTACTGCTCCTGACGAGCTAGCCTTGCATGATTCACCCATTCATACACATTATTAAGGGTGTATGAATGGCTGAATGTGGGGCTCTTATTATGACATGCTTTGTGTGGCCATCGATTAGAAAAGTGCTGTATGAACACGGCTTTGCTCTTCAGTTTGCATGCTGGTCAGGTTGCTGATGAACTTACGGAGCTGAATGCTGACCACGTTGTGTTCCTCAGATATGGGCGGGGCTCCGCTTCACCCTGCCACGACTCAAAGACACTCACCAGATGGTCCAGTTTGAGCTCCAGATACGCAGGTAGGCCCCTCCCACAGCGCCACGGGGAACTCTCCTTTTTGATTTGGTTCAAATGTGAGTAACTTTATTTTTCTCAAGTGCCCAAAGAATAGAAACAATCAATACATTGTTTTATTGTTAACATAGCAACAAATCTCACTAGACAGAGTTGATAAGCAATTGTATCAGAGACATCCTCATCTTGCCAAACCAGCGGCGATGAGAGGCCCCCTAGCGGGCAAAGTGATATAGCATCCCTTTAAAGTCAAACAGCTAAGCTATATAACAATTAATTATAATAATTAATAACCCATACCTACATAACCACACCGCAATGTAATGCTCTCTATTGCAGCAAGAACGAGATCAACTCCCAGAGTGACGTAGTGACCTTTAGCCTGGAGGTGGCTGTGGTGGCAGGTGTCATCCTACAGGGGTCAGTCCTCATCTCAACATCTCATCATCAATCACCATAACAACCATCACATCGCTCACCATGACAACCTTCACATGACAACCATCACATCGCTTACCATGACATCCGTCACATTACAACCGTCACATCGCTCACCTTGGCAACCGTCACATTGCTCACCATGACAACCGTCACATCACTACCATAACAATCATCACATCACTCACCATGAAAAACATCACATCACTACAATTACAACCATCACATCGCTCACCATGACAACTTCACATCACTACCATTACAACCATCACATCACTCACCATGACATAACCATCACATTTCTCACCATGATAGCCATCACATCACTCACCATGACAACCGTCACATGGCTCACCATGACAACCATCACATCACTCACCAGGACATCCGTCATATCACTCACCATGACAACAGTCAAGTCACTCACCATGACAACTGTCCCATCACTACCATCACAACCATCACATCACTCACCATGACAATTGTCACATGGCTCACCATGACAACCATCCCATCACTCCCCATGACAACCATCAAGTCACTCACCATGATAACCGTCACATCACTACCATGACAACCAACACATCACTCACCATGACAACTGTCACATGGCTCACCATGACAACCATCACATCACTCACCTTGACAACCATCCAGTCACTCACCATGACAACCGTCATATCACTAACCATGACATCCGTCAAGTCACTCACCATGACAACTGTCACATCATTCACCATGACAACCATCACCTTCCTCACCATGACAACCGTCACATCGCTCACCATGATAAACCGTCACATCATTCACCATGACAACCATCACATCAATCACCATTACAACCGTCACATCTTTCACCATGACAACCATCACCTTCCTCACCATGACAACCATCACCTTCCTCACCATGACAACCGTCACATCGCTCACCATGACCACCATCACATCACTATCAGGACAACCATCACATCATTACCATGACAACCATCACATAACTCACCATGACCTTACCATCACATCACTCACCTTGACAACCATCACAAGGCTCACCATGAAAACCATCACATCACTACCACTACCCTCACCATCAAAGCACCATTACCATTAGTCACCAAAGCATCAGTACCATCATTGCAGTTCATCCTCAGTGACGGTTTCTTCCTGCTTGCAGTGTGAGCCGCCCAGAGAAGCTCCTCTTCCCTCCCCCTGATTGGAGGGCCAGTCAAAGTCTGCGTGAGGAGAAGGACGTTGGGCCAGAGATCCAGCACGTCTACGAGGTACAGAGCTGTGATGGTCTCAGTGGTGCACCTCATATGTTCATGTTACCAGAAACACAATCAGACGCCTCCCATGACACCAGCATGGCTTCCATCTCCACTGAACATCACATTCAAACATGTGGGCATTGCACTTTCACAATGAGCATAGAACCCAAACCGGGTACCTGACTATCTCTGAGTCAAGGTCCCCCCTTGTGGTTGTGGCTCTAGTTGGTGAACAACGGGCCCAGCAGCATCAGCCAGACCAGCCTGGAGGTGAGCTGTCCGCTGAGGGCCCAGGGCCACGGGCTGCTGTACCCCCTGGAGCTGCAGGCCGAGGGCCCGATCCGCTGCTCCTCCAACCAGACCCTCAACGCACTAAAGCTTAAGGTAAGGCACCATGCACGCACACACACACACACATGCGTGCATGCATGCAAACACGCGCACACACACATAAAGACATGTGCATGCTCACACACACACACACACATGTCATGCACGCACGCACGCAGGCACACACACACACACACACACACACACACACACACACACACACACACACACACACACACACACACACACACACACACACTAATAAAAATAAACCTGAAATTCCTTTCTTGTTATGCTTTCTTAGCCATAGGTGATACGCTGTTCGGGTCACTGGGGGATACTGGGAGGTTTGCAATAGTAACCCAAAGACAGTGGAGGGGGGTGGAGGAGCGACAGCGCGGCTCATCGAGCGGTTTGGAAACGGGACTTTTACTCTTGAGTCACAGCAGAAGGATTTCATAAGGTTTTACGACTGCCATGGGAACTCCTGCTTCCAGTTCTCCTTCTGAACATCCTGACCCTTAATTGTGGCTTTGTGAATCTAAAAGCACGCACACATATAGACTGACACACACACACGTGCTAACCTGCACGCAAATAAACTGACACACACATACTAACACACACACACAAACGTGGTTATTATGGTATGTGTGGTCAGTACGTTCCCAGTGTTTCTAGGCTTTGTTAACGAGTTGTTTTGTGCCTACAGGTCCTACCTCGGAGGACCGAGAACCCCGGCCTGCTCAGCCCCCTCCCAAAGCACTGGGTCCAGAGGAGAGACCTCCACAGAGACCCTCTGGCCGGCCTGAGCAACCTGGTAATACCAGACACATACACGTACACACACCCCCCCAACCTGGTATTACCAGACATACACATACACACCCCCCTCAACCTGGTAACACCAGACACACACATACACACCCCCCTCAACCTGGTAACACCAGACACACAAGTACACACACCTCCCCAACCTGGTAACACCAGACATACACGTACACACACCTCCCCATCCTGGTAACACCAGACACACACACGTACACACCCCCTCAACCTGGTAACACCAGACACACACACGTACACACCCCCCTCAACCTGGTAACACCAGACACACACGTACACACCCCCTCAACCTGGTAACACCAGACACACACACGTACAAACCCCCCTCAACCTGGTAACACCAGACACACACGTACACACCCCCTCAACCTGGTAACACCAGAGTCCCAACGGCTACTAGAGAGCTTATCAAACAAGCTGAGCATGGCGGAGCATGCTGCAGCCGGCAGATTACACACACATGCACGCATTTACACACATGTACACACACACACACAAACATACACACACACACGTACACACACACACACACACACACACATAAACATACAGACACGTACACACACACGTACGCACACACACACATACACACGCACACACGCACACACAGCATCTGTGTTTCAGTGGTGTTCAGGGCAGTCCATCTGATCGTAATGTCGACACCACAGGGATTTGTGAAATGTCTCTCTTCTCCACTTCCTTCGGTTCCCAGCCCTGGTCTGTCTGCAGAGCCCTTTGGCTCTCTGTAAAACCATTACTTTTGCTTCCCATGTTATGCTTCTTCAAGGCAGTCCCCAGTCAGAGTACCAGATGTGATCAATAATAAATACATCAATACACGGCTCTAAATGTACTGTTCCTAATTCCAAGTAAAGCCCTGGAAAATATGAGTCCAGGGTCGTAGTTTCAGCACCAATAAGAGGGCTCTCACCCCCCTCCCCTCAGCTGGGTCTGGTCTGCTCGGACGAGGGCAGAGTTATGATGAGGGGCTGTAGATGGAGGACAGAGGAAATGGTGAACTGGTGCACACCGGAGATCTGGCTCCCTTCATAGTTCAGTTAGCATAACTGCCTCCGGGACAAACTCAATTACAAATGAGGAGGCGGCAGCATGGAGATTTTACGCCCGTAGAAATACAAGCCTTGACGTACGAGTCTTCCAAATTCACCTCCCCTGTACTTCACCCTTTATTATCAACCCTCCCGTGAACACATCTTAGATCTGAACCTTAATACTTGCTAGAATATTGAGTGAATACATCCAATTCCTCGGTTTAAGGTGGAAACTTATTAAAATTGTGCTCTTTAAAGAAACGATTTGATAACATAATAAGAAAGTGTTGCAGAGAGCTGTGTTCTGTGTGTCCCCAGTCGTTTGACAGACAGGTTCAATTTGTTCTGTGTGTCCCCATTCGTTTCACACCATGTGTTCTGTGTGTCCCCATTCGTTTCACACCATGTGTTCTGTGTGTCCCCATTCGTTTCACACCATGTGTTCTGTGTGTTCTGTGTGTCCCCATTCGCTTCACACCATGTGTTCTGTGTGTTCTGTCCCCAGTCGTGTGGGGCGGTGGAGTGCTGGCGGCTGCGCTGCAGTGTGGGGCTGCTGGAGAGGGGAGCCAGCGCCATCGTTAGCGTTCGATCCCGCCTCTGGGCTGAAACCTTCGCCGAGGTACGGGTAGCGGGACTTAGCAGGAGACACAACCATTCAGTAGCTTCATCTATCCACACTCACACTGGTTGCTCTCTTCAGTGTCACCAGTTAAGAGTCCAATCCTGTGCTGCTGCTGCTCTGCTGCTCCACCATGCTGCCCCCTGGTGGACCCTGTGGAGGATGCAATGTGGTCAGCAAATGTTTCACTCACTGCTCCCTTTGTCTGTTCTCTCTCTCTCAGCGGGCTTACAAGCAGTTCTTTCTGGAGTGTACTGTTGAGTACAGGGTGGAGAAGATGCCATATTCAATCACTCCTAAATCCAAACCCTCAGGATACAAAAAGGTATCAATCATAACTAACATATGTTAATGTTAGGAGGGGGGGGGTATATCAGAGGGTATGAAGCCCTCTGGTGTCCTTGATCTCAGTGTTTATTATTGCTTTTATTGGTGAACTGTCTGTTAGCTGAAAAGCTAAAGCATAGCGTTAGAGATGGGAGAGTCTAAAGATATAATCCACATCTCCCCAGTCTGCCTGTGGGACCTGTGCTCTCTCATGGCCTGTAGCCATGAGTCGTCTGGTCCTCATGGCCTGTACCCATGAGTCCTCTGCTCTCTGTCTGGTGATGAGGTGATGAACACTGTGGTCTGGAACAAACCGGCGCACCAGTACCTGGTCCCGGTCTGGATCATCATCCTGGCCATCCTGGCCGGCCTGCTGCTCCTGGCTCTGCTCATCTACCTGCTGTACAAGGTACCAACAGGGCTGTCTTCACATCAACCACTCTGAACCGCACTGAACCTGATCTGTCTGGAACCTTAACCACTCTGAACCAAACTGAACTGGATCTGCCTGGAACTACACTCAACTGGATCTGCCTGGAACCACACTGAACCGGATCAGTCTGGAACCACACTGAACCGGATCTGTCTAGTAGCTTAAACACTCTGAAACGGATCTGTCTGGAACCACTCTAAACCAAATCTGTCTGGAAAAAGATCTGTCTGGAAGCTTAACACAGACAGTGCAGACAGTGCAACCATGGCGGAAATGACGCTCAGAAATTTGCAGATAACAAAAAGCCTTTCCTTAACTGTCAAAACAGCCATCAAATTATAATTAGAAAATGTGTTAATTATTATAAAATAAGGCAGTATGCAAATAAGTATTAATATAGATGAAACAGGAAAACATTCTAAATCAATTCATGGCATTACAAGGCCCAACCAATTGGATTTTCTAATGACTTATGATACTGTTACTGTGGTCAAGTGGCTGAAAGTAACCCTTAAATATCTTAAATATCTCTTAAATGTCAGGTACGTTAACAAAGATGCCTTTTCTAAGATTCACCAAAAGCAGGAACCTTACAGCCGGCCAGCTTTCTGACCAAACACTGCTTATTTTAAAGACTGTTGCTTGATGTAATTCGTGCTATTATGTCTTGAACCAAGGCTTCTGAGCTCACCGTGTGACTGCTTTTGTTCCTCCTGCTCCAGATGGGCTTCTTCAAGCGCTCAGACCCTTACGGCACCACCATGGAGAAGGCGCAGCTCCGACCGCAGGCCTCTTCAGAGGCCTAGGGTTCAACCCCACCTATGAACCCCAACCCAACACATGAAGCGCTTCAGCCACTGTTTAAAAGAACTGGAAAGACCTATAATTTCCGGGCGTTTGCATTTGATGGAAACAAAATACAGGCAACCCCATTTTATGAAGGGACTATTATTGGAACGGCTACCACTGGAATATTTGATATGTAGCACTGCAATACAATGGCCACAGAATCGCATTCCGAGGTTGTTCAGATACAGGTAAAGTCCAGGTTAATCTCTGTTCATTTGTCCAGTCAGGTTTGGAATCACAGCTAAAATGTCTGATTCATTTATCTTTGTTTTATCTATACATCTCACAGTATGTACGCAACATTTGCATTTGTTGGTTGTTAAATGCTGTACTCAAATGCCCAAGCAGGAATGCTGAAGAAATAACTTTTATTTAATTGGAATTCATCCCTCTCCCATATTGGGAGCTGTTTGTGTGTGTGTGTGTGTGTGTGTGTGTGTGTGTGTGTGTGTGTGTGTGTGTGTGTGTGTGTGGTGTGTGTGTGTGTGTGTGTGTGTGTGTGTGTGTGTGTGTGTGTGTGTGTGTGTGCGACCCACCGAAAAGTGTGACCCCAGGGGGCGCTGTTGCATATATTTTGCAATATGCACGAGTTCGAAGCGTAGACAGGCATGACAAAAACATACATAAAACATAAGATCTCCCCACAACCATTTACCTTTTTATTAAAGGTGCGTAATAAATACATTTAATTGATTTGATTAGCATTTTACAGACCCATACAATGGATAGGGCGTTTAGTACGGTCCTTCACCGTTGCTTCTTTACCCGTAAAAAGCTACAGCCAGTTTTAAATTATGCTGATTTACCTTTGAGCATCTCCTATAATAGGCTACTATGTAAAATGCTGTTTTGAATGAATTTTAGCTTCAAGAAAAGAAAGACCCACCGGTGGGTGGATATCTTATGTTTTATTTATGTTTTTGTTATAATGCACACGTTCATGTTGCAGAAAATGTGCAACAGCGCCCCCTGGGGTCACACTTTTCGGTGGGTCGCAGAGCTCGATGGAACACGGTGCATGCGTTTGTAGGTATTATTTTTGTTGTGTCCCAAAATAAATCCTAATTTTATATACTCAACTGACATGTTATTTATGCACTAGTGTTGTTGCTGTAGAGTAGAAGCAGGGGTGGGTAGTAACGCGTTACAAGTAACGCAAATGAGTAAACGAGTACGTACGTTCACGGGAGGGTTGAGTACTTTTCACGTTCCTTTTTTAAGTCTGTAATTTTACTCTTACTCGAGTAAATATTTGATTTAGAATTCTACTCTTTACTCAATTACATTTTCCATCGTGCCTTCATTAAAATTAGTATTTTGATAAACATATTATCTTCGTTGACTGTAATACAAGCGTACACGTTAGCGACGCCCCCTCCCTAGATTGCAATATTGTAGCGATTCCATTGCCGGGGAGACAGCTCACAATTACGTTGGGGCTGAGGACTCGAGCCAGACCATGCTATGCGTAGGCTGAATCGCAATTGCGTCAAAACAAATCTGTGTGGAAATTGCAATAAGTGAAAGATACAATTTTGCACGTTGAGCACACAGTGGTGTGACTCGTTTTGGCTGCATCCGAATACTCGTACTTGCATACTATATAGTATGCATTTTGTAGTATGCGAAAAATCTAGCGCGTCCGAATACTCAGTATGCATTCTGTAGTACAGAAGTCGTTTCCGAATGCATACTACCAGAGCCCGTCTACGAAGAGCCTGGGCACTCCCTATACGCCCCATTGTACCGATTTTGGTTGTAGTTCCATGAGACATCCACTGGGGGTGATCGCGGGCGAGTCCAGATTGAATGGGAGTCTATGGGGCTAAACGGCTAATTATGCCTCTTTCACCTGCTTGTCGTAGAAATATCGCAAATTTTATTGTAGATTCCGCAAGTTCAATATAGATTATGGTTCAAAAGTCAAATGAGTGAGTTGTCCTTTCGATTTCTTACAGTTTGGGCCGTTGTTGGCCATACACGCTAGCATTCTGCTAATGAATGCTGATTGGTCAGGGACGGACTTGCGACTGATTACGACCAGAGACCCCTCTTACGGCATCTGAAGCTGAAGAGCAATCAGAAACGTGTTAACTCAATTTTTGAGTACTGTATTTATATTTTCCTGCAGGTCCTTTTATTTTTTAGATAGTAGCCTATGTATGGTGAAAGTATATGGGCATAAATGGAATTTCTTCCATTTCTTGTGTTCAATGTGTTATATACATGGTAGGTACGCTATGACCACCTTAAATAATACAGTCAATATCCCGCTCAATATCATTTAATCTGTCATTGTCTATTTTTCGAAAATAAAGATAGTTTAAAAAAGAAATGCCTCGTGAATGTGCAATGATAAACTGCACTCACATTGGAAACGGATTGTCCGTCTTTTCGTTTACCAAGGACAGAAAAAGGTAACGTTCTTGCTTGCTCCTGTATGAATGTTCCTAGGCTACCTGAGGCTTCACCTGGTAAGGAAAGTTGCGCTGGAGCCCGGCCGGGTAATATCGCACATGGCTTATTCAAGTTGCGTGCTAGACATTCTCTAAAGTGTCGAGACTCAAGCACTTAACTTACCGATTGTTCCATACAAATGGTTAGTTAACGATTTAACAACTTAAACATCTGCTATTACAGTCGTTATTTTTTTGTAGGACTTGGGCTAATGACCTTGCACAGAGGGAAAACCATCTACACCACTTGTCATTGATTTCTATGCATTCACTGATCTTTACAGATGGGTTTGTTTTAAGCCATTGAATATACCGTAGGCCTAATTGCTCTGCCATGCAACACATTATAAGCTACACATGTTTGTTAAATGAGAAATATGGTCTGGGTCACATTGAAACAGTAACAGTTGTATAACAGTAATTATACAAACATTATACCAACATTGCAACAGGCAAGTTTATTCAAACATCACACTAACAAGAACACAATAAGAACAGTAACTAATAAAAAAAAAGAGAAATGATTTAACAACACTGAACATACTGAACAGAGGCAGGGGAAAAGGACAGAGGAAGAAGACTTGTCCGTTGTCACAGCATCAAGGTCCGACTGAAAAGATCAAGAAAGGAAGAGGCATGAGGAGAACAACAGAACACTGCTCTCTAGCAGATTGTTTACTGATGTAAACTAAATTGATGCAGTCTTAAAATTATGATTCTAATCCAGGTTTCTATTTTAGGAGAAAGAAATGGCTCATAATCGTTACAAAAAAAAAAAGCTTTATCATCGGCACTAGTGAGGATTAGAAAAAACACTCTCTGTAACATACATATGTAAAACATTCGCGCATTTCTTTTTTTTACATTAGCTCACTAAAACTCTAACTAGGGCAAAAAAAAAAGCCTACCTCCAACAGCTGGTGTTATCGTTGCGGGACAAGGGAAGGGCTTTAGAAAACTGCCGTAAAGCAGTACCTCTGACAGTATTACAGTGTGTGACGTCATCGCATGTTTTTAACGCCTTTTTAGAACAGATACGTGACCTTAAAAAATGCAATATTCAGCTGAGTTTATTATCTTAGCCCCACCCTTTGATAGCAACTTTAAAATTACTTGACAAAAAATTACATCGTGAGAAAAGTGGATTCTGAGGATAAAACCCCGTTGGCTCCCATTCATTCTGGACTCGCCTACGAGCGCCCCGCGTGGTCAAAGATTATTACTGCAACCAGTCCAGAAAACCGGAACTAACCCGCGAGTGCCAGTTCTCCTCATATTAGACATTCTCTGATACTACCAGAGCCCGTCTACGAAGAGCCTGGGCACTCCCTATACGCCCCATTGTACCGATTTTGGTTGTAGTTCCATGAGACATCCACTGGGGGTGATCGCGGGCGAGTCCAGATTGAATGGGAGTCTATGGGGCTAAACGGCTAATTATGCCTCTTTCACCTGCTTGTCGTTGAAATATCGCAAATTTTATTGTAGATTCCGCAAGTTCAATATAGATTATGGTTCAAAAGTCAAATGAGTGAGTACTTATGGCCTTTCGATTTCTTACAGTTTGGGCCGTTGTTGGCCATATACGCTAGCATTCTGCTAATGAATGCTGATTGGTCAGGGACGGACTTGCGACTGATTACGACCAGAGACCCCTCTTACGGCATCTGAAGCTGAAGAGCAATCAGAAACGTGTTAACTCAATTTTTGAGTACTGTATTTATATTTTCCTGCAGGTCCTTTTATTTTTTAGATAGTATGTATGGTGAAAGTACATGGGCATAAATGGAATTTCTTCCATTTCTTGTGTTCAATGTTCAATGTGTTATATACATGGTAGGTACGGTATGACCACCTTAAATAATCCAGTCAATATCCCGCTCAATATCATTTAATCTGTCATTGTCTATTTTTCGAAAATAAAGATAGTTTAAAAAGAAATGCCTCGTAAATGTGCAATGATAAACTGCACTTACAGTGGAAACGGATTGTCCGTCTTTTCGTTTCCCAAGGACAGAAAAAGGTAACGTTCTTGCTTGCTCCTGACCTGTATGAATGGTCCTAGGCTACCTGAGGCTTCACCTGGTAAGGAAAGTTGCGCTGGAGCCCGAGTAATATCGCACATGGCTTATTCAAGTTGCGCGCCAGACATTCTCTAAAGTGTCGAGACTCAAGCACTTAACTTACCTTAACCGATTGTTCCATACAAATGGTTAGTTAACGATTTAACAGCTTCAACATCTGCTATTACAGTCGTTATTTTTACCATCTACCATCTACACCACTTGTCATTGATTTCTATGCATTCACTGATCTTTACAGATGGGTTTGTTTTAAGCCATTGAATATACCGTAATTGCTCTGCCATGCAACACATTATAAGCTACACATGTTTGTGAAATGAGAAATATGGTCTGGGTCACATTGAAACAGTAACAGTTGTATAACAGTAATTATACAAACATTATACCAACATTGCAACAGGCAAGTTTATTCAAACATCACACTAACAAGAACACAATAACAACAGTAACTAATAAAAAAAAAAGAGAAATGATTTAACAACACTGAACATACTGAACAGAGGCAGGGGAAAAGGACAGAGGAAGAAGACTTGTCCGTTGTCACAGCATCAAGGTCCGACTGTAGAGATCAAGAAAGGAAGAGGCATGAGGAGAACAACAGAACACTGCTCTCTAGCAGATTGTTTACTGAATGTAAACTAAATTGATGCAGTCTTAAAATTATGATTCTAATCCAGGTTTCTATTTTAGGAGAAAGAAATGGCTCATAATCGTTAGTAAAAAAAAAATCTTTATCATCGGCACTAGTGAGGATTAGAAAAAACACACTCTGTAAGTAACATACATATGTAAAACATTCGCGCATTTCTTTTTTTTTACATTAGCTCACTAAAACTCTGTAACTAGCGCAAAAAAAAAAGCCTTACCTCCAACAGCTGGTGTTAGCTTTAGAACCTGCCGTAAAGCAGTACCTCTGACAGTATTACAGTGTGTGACGTCATCGCATGTTTTTAACGCCTTTTTAGAACAGATACGTGACCTTAAAAAATGCAATATTCAGCTGAGTTTATTATCTTAGCCCCACCGTTTGATAGCAACTTTAAAATTACTTGACAAAAAATTACATCGTGAGAAAAGTGGATTCTGAGGATAAAACCCCGTTGGCTCCCATTCATTCTGGACTCGCCTACGAGCGCCCCGCGTGGTCAAAGATTATTACTGCAACCAGTCCAGAAAACCGGAACTAACCCGCGAGTGCCAGTTCTCCTCATATTAGACATTCTCTGATACTACCGCCAAAGTGAACCACGGACCACACTACGCTATCCCACAATGCAACCGGAGTCTGGTAACAATCGAAGAAGAGATGGCTGACCCGACACCACCAACAGCGGCTTTTTATTTGTGTGTGTGTGTGTGTGTGTGTGTGTGTGTGTGTGTGTGTGTGTGTGTGTGTGTGTGTGTGTGTGTGTGTGTGTGTGTGTGTGTGTGTGTGTGTGTTCAATAAAAAAGGAAAAATTAACTTCAATCGTCTTTTTCACGGAGTAACAAATAACTGTAAATGTATTATTATTATTCCATTATATTATTATTATACCAAATGTCCACATATATGTGACCGGTTCGTTCTGCGTTGTGTTTCTTTCTAGCAATGAATGACGTGACCCACGATGTGTCTGGACTCGGGCACTCCGACGTCCATTTATTCGATCTGAATACACACATATACAAATAGCTTCCTTAGCCCTTGTGCCCTTACTCCAACTCTCTTCCCAAGGGTATCGCAACAAAGGGCCCTACATACAATATTACAACAGAAATGATTGAAATAAAAGGAATAAAAGACATACCTGAATACACACATATACAAATAGCTTCCTTAGCCCTTGTGCCCTTACTCCAACTCTACGAAACACACAGGGGGGGGAAAAAGGGAAACTAGCATGACTACACAAGGGTCAGTTATATGCTAGTACATCGCAACAAAACACAAAGTTCCCCATAACACAGAAATCTATCTAATAACTATGGATAGATTATAAACCCCAGACTTCCAATTAAACAATCTATAATCAAAATAACTAATATAAATAATGATAAATTATAAGATGGTCAAAGATTTGATTACAATATAAATGTACACACCTCTTCCCAAGGGTATCGCAAACAAAGGGAAGAGGGCAGGGGGCGCGGGAAACTTATCGGGTACTCTGGAATGTGGGCGGGAGTATAGAAGGAGGTGGAGCCAAATCAAATAAATAAATAAAATAGAGCTTAAGGCGGCATGGAAAGCTAAACTTCAGGTAATACAGAAAAACAAAGGCAATTGTGTAATTATAATTTAAAGGATATAACACACCCTGTTACACTCACCCCCAGAATTACACAAACATTTGAACCATAAATAAAACTTGCCCAGACCGGACTGTAAACCGACCACCAGAAAACCACGACTTCGGCAATAGGTGCCACCCAATAAAGAGTTAAGAGCACCCAGAGGTTAGCTAAGCCCCTGGGAACACTATAGACAACGTGAAGTGCCATTTACACCACACATACATAGGCCATACTCGGACCGGGCAAATAATAACAAATAAAACAAATAAACAAATAAATAAAAACACTAATAATTCACTCGCCATGAGTAATACCAGGAGACACCTGTCACATAAGCTCAAACATGGATCACAGTGGATACTGGCCGAACACCCAGAATCGTTTCCAGTTGTGCCATGGACTCTATCAACCTAAAGACCGGCTTGATAACTCTCCCAAATCTTGAAGTGAGGCGATCACTTGTCTGAGAACCCTGAGGATGAGCATCAATTACCGGAGACACATGGGCTCAGAGGAGGGGGATGACAACGGGGTAACACTAACAGCACCAGCAAGCCCATCCAATGCAGGAGGGACCATCAGAATGGTTAAGTCACGACTGCCATTGTCATCCTCATCCCTGACTGGGGACTGTTCACGGACCCACGAAGCTGTACGGTCATCACTACCGTCACTGACCAGGAGAGCGAATCAGCCATAGTGGGATCAGCTGCACCACAGTCCGTCTCAATTGCTGATTCCTCACACTCAGGTAAGTCTGACTTGGGGCAGCCATCATTCAGACTGCCGACGCCCAGGGCATCCAGACTCTCATCCAAGGGGAGGAAGCTGACCTGGAGCAGGAGATTCCGGTGCACCACCCTCTCATGTCCGACTCGATCCCTGATCTTATAGACGTGGAGAGAAGGCTTGGAGGCCACAACCGTGTGAACAACCGGCTCCCATTTGTCAGCAAGCTTACGCTTCCCTCTGCCACCCTTGTTTGCTACAAGAACCTGGTCACCGACGGAGAGAGGCAGACCCTTAACCTTTTTGTTATACTGGTCAGACTGGTGTTTCTGCTCAATAGCAGAGTTCTTCTGAGCCAGGAGTATAGCAGAGTGGAGGTCGCTCGCCAGAGACTTCACATAGGCATCATAGTCACAGACTGTCTCGTCACGGAGGACATTCTTGAACAGGAGGTCAACCGGCAGCCGGGGGACCCTCCCAAACATCAAATAGAATGGCGCAAAGCCAGTTGTCTCATGTGCTGTGCAATTATAGACAAACGTCATCGTCTGGACCATTTGGGGCCACTTCTGTTTGGATCTGGGAGGGAGAGACCGTAGCATGTTGCCCAGAGTGCGGTTGAACCTCTCTGTGCCGCCGTTCCCCATGGGATGGTATGGGGAGGTCCGAGACTTGTTGACACCAGCCAGCTCCAGAAGCTCAGCGATGAGCTCGCTCTCAAAGTTCGCACCCTGGTCAGAGTGGAGACGCTGAGGGAAGCCGTAGACACAGAAGAAGTTGTCCCAGAGCTTCTTCGCCACTTTCCTCGCCGTCTGGTCCTTGCAGGGGAAGGCATGTGCTAATTTGGTGAAATGGTCAGTGACCACTAGCACATCCACAGACTTGTTGTTACTGTCCTCGGCTGACCAGAAGTCAATGCAAACAAGCTCTAGAGGGGCAGTGGTCTTAATGCTCTCCAGAGGGGCTCTTGCTGCGGGCTCCGGGGTTTTGCTGAGAACACATCTGTGGCAGTTACGGACATGATCGCGTACATCCTTCTCCATATTACCCCAGAAGAACCTTTGACGGGCGAGAGAGAGAGAACGAGGCTGACCCTGGTGACCAGCCAGGTCATGAACACCAGACAATGCCTGTGACTTCAGGGACTCAGGCAGGATGTATTGGAACCTCTTGTGTTTTGTCAGTGGATCCCTGGTAACCCTGTAGAGGACTCCATGCAGTATAGTGAGCTTTTCCCACTGTTTCAGAACCCTCAGAGTACACTGGCTCTCGTTGCAGCGCTCACGCCTGGAGGGTCTCTGCTTCCTATCTACATAGCTGAATACTCTCGAAACGACCGAATCCTGCTGCTGATGGTTTTGCAGGTCTGCCAGTGAGAGAGAGGAGAACAAATCCTGGCCAGGAGGGATCAATGAGCTCAAGCGGTCACTCATAGAAGCAGCCCTCTGCCTCGGAGTCCCAGTCATCACAAGAGGAGAGGAGAGAGGAGACGTCATCCTCTGACATGGACACATCGACGGCCGCACTAGGAGCAACGCTCCCTAATGATTGAGGCTGACATGTCAGGCGGAATGAGTCCTGCACACATCCCTCCTCCACTTCACACACCTGTTCCAGCAGCCCGGAGTATGGCTCAGACAGAAGACGTTGGCTCAGAGGCTTCACAAAGGGGTCCCTGCTGACGGCATCAGCCACCACATTCAGTCTCCCTGGAATATGTTTGATCTCGAAAGAGTATGGTGCAAGCTTAGAGACCCAGCGCTGCTCGCAGGCGTCTAGCTTCGGTTTGGTCATGATGTACGTGAGAGGATTGTTATCAGTCCAGACAGTGAACTTGTGACCTTTGAGCCAGTGGCTGAACTTGTCACACACAGACCACTTCAGAGCCAAGAATTCTAGTCGATGGGCAGGATAATTTGCTTGGCTGCGACTGAGGGACTTGCTGGCAAACGCTATGGGCCTGGCCTTCTCCTCGCCAGCAGGAACTTGCGAAAGGACTGCACCTAGGCCATCCAATGAAGCATCGGTGGAGAGGATGAATGGCCTATCGAAATCTGGGTGAGCCAACACCACACAATCGAGGAGCACCCTCTTCAAATCATCAAACGCCTTCTCACAGACAGGGGTCCAGTCCTGTGGAGTCAGCTCACGGAAGGTGCCAGCTCTCCTGGTACCACCAGTGCCTCTCCCCTTGCGTTTCTGGCCCGCTGTCAGGGCAAAAAGGGGCTTTGCGATGGAGGAACACCCAGGGATGAAGTGTTGGTAGTACAAGACCATTCCGAGGAAAGATCTCACCCTCTTCTGTGATGGTGTGCAGCCATCAGCTTTCATCAGATCTTCCCTACTGAAACCAGAGATAACTCTGACTTTCTCCTGGTCAACTGAGACGCCACTGCTGTCCACCATATGGCCAAGAAATTTCACAGACTTCCTTAGAAAGTGACACTTCTTTTGAGCCAGCTTCAGATTGTTGGCCCTCAGCCGGGAGAAGACCTCCCCCAGACGACTCAGGGCCTCGCCTTCAGAGGGAGCAACGACTAACAGGTCATCCAGGTAACAAAGGAGGCTGGAGAAGTTCAGGTCCCCGAAGATGCTAAGCATCATCCGCATGAAGGACGCTGGACTGTTGCACAGGCCCTGGGGGAGCCTATTGTATTCATACAAGCCCAGAGGTGTCGTAAAGGCTGTGAATCTCCTGTCAGACTCATGGAGAGGGACGTTATAGAACCCTGATGTCAGATCCATGGTACTGAAAAAGGCATTTCCCCCAAGGGCGGCAAGGCATTCACCCTGATGGGGCAGTGGGTGGGCGTCCTTGACGGTCTTTGCATTGAGCAAGTGAAAGTCAGTGCAGATTCTCAGGTCCCCGTTCTTCTTCCACACCATGACTAGTGGAGAGGCGTACTCACTCAGAGACTTGCTGATGATACCTTTCATCTCCATCTCAGACAGTACTTCTCTCAGGTGGTGGTAATGAGCAGGAGGGACTCTACGGTAGGGCAGTCGGAAGGGGCGGTCGTCAGAAAGGTGGATACGGTGGACGAAGTCTTTTGCCTCCCCACAGTCTAGCTTGCCCTTGGAAAAGACATCCTGAAATTTTAACAACAGCTCAGCCAGCTCCTTCTTCCAATCAGCAGACACTTCACAGCCACCAATGTCTATGTCTGCTAACCCATGATCCTTCAGCAGCTGCACAGGATCAAGCATGGACTTCGAAGGAGTAGGAGAACCACAAACATCAGACTGTGTCTCGCACAGACCTTGAGTGATGGGCAGGTCCTCAACAGCCAGACAGGGAGAGACGTCAGCCAGCTTGGCATTGCGGCGGAGCGTCACAGGGCTGTGTGTGGGGTTCAGGACCTTGACAGGAATCCAACGATCCCCCCACATGGGTGTCACGAGACGCCCCACCAGAATGTTCTTTGGGGTTGACCGCGCCGAGGTGGGCTCCACAATCACAGTGCTCCCTGGGGACACAGGAGCGTTGCTCGGCAACTTCCCCCAGACCACATATTCCTGCTGAGGAAGGAGAGTGACGGCCTGCCTCAGCCTCACTGTGCCTATCTTACTCGGCAGCTCAGGGCCCGACCACCGTGAAACGCAGCTCAGGAGCTGGAGGAATTGCTCACACTCTGGGTCACTGCTACTGGAGGAGATGAGCTCCCAGTATCTCTCAGTGGACTTCATCTCCTGTATGATAGGTCTGATTACATTGCTCCCAAGTATGAACTCATCTCTCTGTCCAGGAACAACGAATGACGGCACAATGAACTTAAATCCATAGACATCAACATCCAGATCGTAGATACACTTTGGCCGTGTAGTGAGGCCACCACAACCGATCAGCACCACATTACCAGGCACAGGATGAGGACAAGGGAGAACACCGGCAGCTCTCAATTTGGATTCTGCCTCCTCATTAAGCGTGCATGACATGCTGCCCGAATCTAACATTCCTTTCAATATAGACTGGCCACCGACTGACACTGGAGCATAAAACAACTCACTAGCTCTGTCCACTCTCTGCGACCCCACCATTATGACCGTCTTGTCCTCGGAAAGCTGGCTGCAACTATTTACATAGACAGATTGCAAATCTCGTTCTCCAATGAGGGTTACTCCATCACTGCCCACGCTATCCCTCTCTCTACGTGGGCTGGCTAGTTTAAAGGTGCGCTGGAAGGACGGCTTGTCGACACAGCTGGAGATTGGGAGGCATTGGGGCATTCATGCCTGAAGTGACCCGGTCTGAAGCAGTTGAGACACAGCCTATGAAACCTGCAGTGCGCATTGGTTGTGTGATCCCCAGAGCTACATACTCTACACAGAGAACTCTGCTGATTCTGTGGCCGGGCGTTCTGACGAGGACCCCTCTGACCAGTGGCAAGAGAAGCAGTACACATAGAGAGGACTCTGTCAAACATAGCGACCACCTGCTGAGGACCAAGCTCAACACCAGAGGAACTGGCAGTGACGGGAACAGGGACAGTAGCTGGAGCAGGATAGAGGGGGGACACAGGAGGGGCCTGGGGCGGGTTCATTATCATGTGGGCTGACTGAGGCTGGCAATGGGCAGAGACAGGAGCGATAGAGACAGGATGAGGCAGTGATTGGTGTATCACCGAAGGGGCCTGATGTGGTTCACTATGCTGGGGACGATGAGAAGACACAGCCACAGGACTCTGGCTGCACACCGACACATTCACTGCATTTTGGGCATGAGCTGAATTTCTTCTCAGACTCGTCATGTGATCATCCAGTCTCTCCTGAACCTCCGCTGCGGTCCACAGTTCAGGGGACTTCAACTTAAACGACATGGCGAGACCGGGGTCAGAGCAGTGGGTAATGAACATCATGACCACCTCAGTACTAGGGTCCTCAACGCCCTTTCCACGCCTACGGAGGCACTCATCAGCGACATCAACAGCCTTGTTAAGGCGGATCCAGTAATCCATCATGTCCTCACCAGCCCTCGGGGCAGTGCTGTAAAAGTCTTTCATAGGGAGGCTTGAAAAAGTAAGCTCACTGAAGTTGCGCTTTAGAATGTCAAATACAGCTGTCGGGAATTCACTAGAATCTAACTCAGGGTGGCTGCGAAGAGATACCTTCACCACGTCTCTCGCTTTACCAGTCAGTCTCGCCATAATCAAATCAACCACCTCAGTGCGCGTATTGCACTTCATCCTACCCAGATAACACTTCATCATGTCTTCCCATTCATGAATGGAGAATGTATCCGTGTGGTCACCCCTGAAGTATGGTGGAGCTCTAGGGTCTGACTGAACAATCACCTTCAGCTGTGATGGATCAGTAATGCCAAGGGATTGGTGGCCCGGGGACTGGGGCAGAGTACTACTGGGCTGGTGCATGGTGTTGAGGCTGGCTATAATGCTATCGCCTATCTGTTTGGCCAAATCAGCTACTAGGCCACCCAATGACTCTACGGTAACAACCTGGGTAGGCTGAGGGGCTATGGGTGCCATGGGTGTAGAGCTGGCGGTGGGACCTACTGGTAAACTAAACTCTGACTGGTCAACAGAGTACTCCTGATTACCAGGGGCTACCGGCCTACCCCTCCCAAACCCAAATGGAGTGACCCTCTGGCCCCTCCCCAACCCAAAAGTGACGTTACGCCCAACAGGGCCCTGACCAGCCAAAATATCTGCACTGAAAGAATCCCCACTGGACATCTTACAAAACGAGATATTTGACCCTCTGACAAAAATAAATAAATAAAATAAATCTAACAGAAAATAATAGTCTTGGTGACTAAAACAACTGCACAAAACACATAACAAAATAAAAATAAAAATAAAAACCTCTACAATCAATACCCTTCCCCAATACACACAGTAAGAGAGACTAAACACGACAATACACTTCCAAAGAATAACCCCAATGTAAAACAGAAGACAGAAAAAAAAATATATATAAAAAAAAAAATATATATATATATAATTATTTATTTCTTACGCACCCAACTATAGCAAAATAGCGCAGTATTTTCTTCCCCTTTAAGCACTCTTAACGACTACCGTGTACCTCACGTGCACTCAGCGCTCATAATACCAGGGGCAGGGCAGACAGCGGCGAACACGGCGAGGAGACGAAGGAGATAGGGCCGAGCAGCAGAGCAGGGCAGGCAGCGACGGGCGCACCCCGACGACCAGGCAGGCGATGATGGTCGGCGATCCGACGGGTCAAACGGCACCAAGTGTGACCGGTTCGTTCTGCGTTGTGTTTCTTTCTAGCAATGAATGACGTGACCCACGATGTGTCTGGACTCGGGCACTCCGACGTCCATTTATTCGATCTGAATACACACGTATACAAATAGCTTCCTTAGCCCTTGTGCCCTTACTCCAACTCTCTTCCCAAGGGTATCGCAACAAAGGGCCCTACATACAATATTACAACAGAAATGATTGAAATAAAAGGAATAAAAGACATACCTGAATACACACATATACAAATAGCTTCCTTAGCCCTTGTGCCCTTACTCCAACTCTACGAAACACACAGGGGGGGGAAAAAGGGAAACTAGCATGACTACACGAGGGTCAGTTATATGCTAGTACATCGCAACAAAACACAAAGTTCCCCATAACACAGAAATCTATCTAATAACTATGGATAGATTATAAACCCCAGACTTCCAATTAAACAATCTATAATCAAAATAACTAATATAAATAATGATAAATTATAAGATGGTCAAAGATTTGATTACAATATAAATGTACACACCTCTTCCCAAGGGTATCGCAAACAAAGGGAAGAGGGCAGGGGGCGCGGGAAACTTATCGGGTACTCTGGAATGTGGGCGGGAGTATAGAAGGAGGTGGAGCCAAATCAAATAAATAAATAAAATAGAGCTTAAGGCGGCATGGAAAGCTAAACTTCAGGTAATACAGAAAAACAAAGGCAATTGTGTAATTATAATTTAAAGGATATAACACACCCTGTTACATATATACAACATAACATGCCGGTAAGTCGCTCTACGAGATGACCGACGACGACGCCTTCTAGCAGAGATATCCATTTCAAGAGCCATTCGCGTAGAAAGAGACATTTTTTTATTTAATAGCAACGATAACAAGACGGAAAACAGGTACATTTTGCCGCCATCTGGGGGGAGATACGTCATCTCCAAACAGCCGGTGGAGTTTCGTCGGCGTTCGGAGGCGTTCTACGCATGTCTGTAGACCAGGGGTGCCCAACCAGTCGATCGCGGTCTACCAGTAGATCGCCGACAGATCCCAAGTCGATCGCGAGGGGTGAAGAAAAAAAAAAAAAAAAAAAAAAAATTTTTTTTTTTTTTAATTAAAATAAAATTAGCGCGGGACATATACGCGCGGTAGCACATGCGCTGTCAACAGCAGTGGAAAGCCGTCAACAGTAGTTACACACTCCTAAACGTTGGCATGGCTGAGGGGAAACGAGCTAAGACCTACCATTTTCACCCTGAGTGGGAGGAAGATTATTGATTATCGTTGAGAAGGTGCCGTGCGCAGACGGAATGAAACCCCCACTGAAGTCCGTAGGTTCACGATACAACCCCCCCCCCCCCCCCTCCCCCCCCTCAACAATTGTTCTCTACACCCCCCCCCCCCCCCCCCCCCCCGCTTGAAGGTAGGTTGGTAGGTTGGTAGGTTTGCTGGTAGATCTCGGGAGGTTGGCTACTTGAAAAGTAGATCTTGGGTCAAAAAAGGTTGGGCACCCCTGCTATAAGCTATACACACACACGACCTTACATATATATATTTATATATTATTATTATTATTATATTAGGCCTATATATTATATATTATATAAATATATATATAAGTTAAGAGTAACTTAAGCTACAGTTGTAACTTGTGCGTCTTCTCCATATTGTCCGCCCTCGTACTGCTGCGAGTGCGAAATGCATCCTGGGATTTATAGCGGGAGCAAGCACACACGAGCCACCTCCGATGCATGCTCGGTGAAACGGCGATATCGAGCACGCATCCAGAACACTTCCGGGTTTTACGACAGTACTCGCTTGATGCGTGCTTCGAATTGGAACAGTGCTCGGGCAACGACTGATGACGTTTCACGAGTCCACGAGCACACGAGCACGCACAAGTACGCGAATTGAGAAACGGCCACAGTCAAGTGTAGTATGGTCAAGTAGTAGACACTAGACAGAAATAGTATGTACTAGGTATTCGGATGCAGCCTTTAGTCAAAGAGAAAAGCCGGAAATCAAAACGTGCTGCAGGTAAACAAATCCCGCATGGACTCTGACGTCATGAGACGCCGTAATCCTTAAAGGGACAGCGATCCCTGAACCACCAAAACAGTACATGACATGCAGTAAACGACAGCACAATTGAAAGAACACATAACAAAATACTGTAGGTGAATTATGTTACACTCACTACATCTGATTCATTACCACTCTCTTCATCCCACACCACAAACATGACATACAAAATGTCGTGGAACAGAAACAACCAGAGCTATTTATAATTAAGCATTAGATCACGACAGGCTGTGGTATGTGCTCATTATACCACTGTTAAGGGGTACCCTATCCTCTCTCTCTCTCTCTCTCTCTCTCTCTCTCTCTCTCTCTCTCTCTCTCTCTCTCTCTCTCTCTCTCTCTCTCTCTCTCTCTCTCTCTCTCTCTTCCCCCCCCCCCCCCCAGCCAGGTTAGTGTTTAATTGGTAACTGTTCCTACAATGCTTTTGTCAAAGCTGAAGTTAAATTCCATGTTTAGTGTAAATTTGTTTGATGGCCTATGTTTGTTTAATGAACAATACAGAATGAAGCAACTTGTGTAGAAATGTTTGAGAGTGCATCTTTCTCACACATACACACGTTAGGTCTTTTTCACTGATCCAAGCACTGCAATACAAAAATGTAAAGTAACTTGTAATTTGAGTAACTTTAAAACAAAGTACTTTTTTACTCTTACTCAAGTAGGTTTTTACAATTGGAATATTTACTTTTACTCAAGTAAATTTGAAGGAAGTAATTGTACTTTTACTTGAGTATAGATTTTCAGTACTCTACCCACCTCTGAGTAGAAGATAGCATGATTTTGAAATTAAACACACACGAACCCTTGCTCCCTCCCTCCAGGCGTTTGACCACCATTAACGTGTTGCGTTCACTCAACTTTGAACGACGACAGGCAAGGTGGAATCCACAAACCAATCAGGGATGAGATAATCCAGGAGCAGGATAAAATCCAAGAAGTCTCCTTAAGAGGCAGGTGCAGTAAAACAGAACACATTTTCGGAGCACTTCACTAGTTGCATTATGGCTAGGGGATTTGTGCTCCCAGCTGTTGATGTGTTCCTGACAAGACACTTAACCCTGACTGCTACGTTTGGATGAAATCGTCTCCTAAACGCCCTAATGCCCCCACTTTTTATATCAAGGACTGATTTATTACTTCAAAATTTTGATTGGGTGATGATGGCTTGTCTTTCAAATGATCAAAGTAGGATTTGCTCGGATTTGCTCTTTATCTGGACTAGAAGTTTCTCTAGGAAGAAGGAACGTTATCACAAACATATCAAATAATTGTATACACGGTCTACTGTATCGGTTTATAAAAAAGTTAAACCTTCAATACAGGACAAATTCACTAATATAAAAATGTACAACATTCCAATGGGCTGTGCTGTACACTACATGAATTACTACTTTAGCTACTGCATAAATCCCAGTACACAACCCATTACAATCTGGTGATACTAAAAGAAACACAAACAAATGAGAAATCATTCCACATTTTTACTGAAACTGGAACACTTTGAGACATTGTTTTACAGCTGTCTATGACTAAGGTTGCTAGTACCAAAAGTACTGCATCCGTAAAATGTTATTTTACTTATATGCTGCTGGAAAATACGTACAACGAATCTTGCTATACCTTGTGTATTTTCGAATATATTCAGGTGAGCACCATTAACACCGCCATAACAAGTTCAAAACAAAAAACAACACATTGATTGTCATTGAGCTCCTATGATCAATGAAAGAACATCATTCACCTGCTGACAACCAAATCTCTCTTCTTTCCAAAAGCTAACATAGCCCTTGATTCAGGAACAAACCACCGTTTAACACATTTCCTGAATTTAAATATATGTTACAGAAGTCAAGAAAAAAACATGTATTTTGGCAAACCTTTCAATTATTAAAATGAACATAAACTAAATATTAGTGACTTGAACAAGAAAGTATGATTTACCAATTTAAGACAACTTTTACAACTGGGCCTGCAACTGACATTTCCTGTACTATAGTAAACGTCCATGTTTGGACTGGCCAGCCCGCTGCTATAAGTGCTTTATTAGTGATTGTCTGATTGAACCTCTTATTAACTATTGGACCACATGTCATACTACCATAGGAAGGAGGAGGACACATGTCACACTGATTTAATGTGGGGTTCTGTGTAGAACAGCTTGAGGATGGCATGTAGGCCTTCACCGGCCCTCTGCTGGCCCCAGCAGAGCCCTCGCCCCTCATTCCCCCTGGCCCTGCATCTGTTTGCAGAAGGCCTCAAACTGCTGCTGCTCCAGCTCCGTCATCACCTTGTTCAGAGCGTAGATCTGGAGTAAAGCAGAGGAAACAGCAATACAGTGAGATGAGAGCGCACACACAACAGAGAAACCCAATACAAATGTACTGCAAGAAATTAATGTGTGAACACATTAGACACCAAGAAATGATGGCCGCACAGTATATTAAAAGCAGTGTTGCAGGGTATATTTTCCAACAAATTTCTGCAATTTGCTTGTTGGTAGTGAAGATTTCAACTGTTATTAATTGTATTAATGTTGTTTGGTATCACAAAACGGAATGTAATACGAAAAAGTAGGTACTATTTTAGCGGTTTGCTATTGATTCTCATTTCCTCCAGAATTGGGGAGAGACGGACCCGCATTGAGACCCTTGAGAATAGAGACTAGTAAGACAGTGTTCAGCAGATTATACAGATTCATTGATATTATATATAGTTAGTATATGCTACACGTGAACCTCCTAAGATGGCGCAATTTGATTGGTTCGCTATCTCGGGATATTGGGCATCATCACATGATTGACATCTCAAACTCGATAATGTTTTCATCGCAAAATGTCCGCTAATAACTAATAAGCCGCTAATAAAAACAAATAAATCCCGGCGAAAAGTGTTCACTTGTAGTATATACTAAAACATTTAATTAACAATTATTCACCTCAGGCTCCGTGAATAGTGGGGAATGGCCCCCTCAATCTTCGGTCTCGGGGGCTATTCCCCAGTATTCACTTCGCCTTCGGCGATTAATTGTTAATTAATAGCCAAGTCAAGTCTTTATTAATACAAAACCACACAAATCGTCGGAAATTCATTTAGGTGATTCGGCTCACACAGTATAGCCTACAAAACCACACAGAACAAGGTAGATAACAAGTCTGACTGGACACACACAAAATACATCTTATTAAAACTAGACACATGTGTTGATAGATAGATAGATAGATAGATAGATAGATAATTAAATATGTGCTTTTATTTGCCTTGCGGAGCCAGCCAGTCCTGTGCACGTATGTATATTAGCCATGTGCGCTAACACAAGAACGACGTAATGTTGAGAAGTCATACTAAAAACAGATAGCAAGCCAAAGCTAAACCAGACTTTATCAATCACATAATTTGGGCCCATTCTAACTTATGGTAAAATATGCTATTCTTTAAAGGCCCACTATGCAACTTTTTTAGCCAAAATTACATTAAGTATGCAGGTTGAGAGTTTTGCTGATGGTTCTGCATCCATTTCTGGGTCGATTGGTGGGTGTGTCATTTACCCATGTCGCCTCTCCAGTGAAAAAGCGCATATGCAACTTGCTCTGCTCGGACCGGGACATTCCGGATATGACGCAGGGGAAGTATCCTCGAAAATGTAGTAAGATTGTAGTTTCGAAAATGCTTTACGGCACAGACACACACCCAAACATTAAACCGGCTATATATAAACAGCCAGTTGCGAGGCAATTGTTGCATTCATCATGGATCAATCGACTGATAAGGGACCCAAGAGGCGACCGTCGGTGGAACAAAATAAGAATGGACCAGAAAAGAGATCAGACACGAGTGAAAGGGGAACTATGCAACTTTTTTGTCTTGATTTACCTTAATATAACAGGCTAAGAGTCATTGCGATGGTTCTATTATACATTTTTGTTCGATTGTTCGTTGTTTCGACTCACCCTTGCGCATCTTGGCGGAGAAAAGGAATATGTTTCTGCCGGCGACCCGCCGCCCACTCTCGCGGGAGTCTCGGGTCTCGCGAAGTAACGAATTGCTTTACGGCACAAACCCCCATACACGGAACCGGCTCGATATAAACACAAGTCACTAAGGGATTGTTATATTCATCATAAATCAGCCGACTAAAAAGAGACAGAGAAACCCAATGTCGGAGGAACAGAAGAAGAGAAAAGGGAGACTGACCGGCAGGGAGGCCAGACACGAGTAAACTTTGTTTACAAATCAGACGCCGACTCGGTCGTGTTGCTTTTGAAATTAAAAGTACCCTTGGTTGCCCTTCGTCTTCGTGGTATTCTTGATGTTGATAGTCTCTGTACAAATGTGTTTGCTCAACCATTTTGTTGTGAGCCCTGTAAAAATTGTTTTCTCGACCGTTTTGTTGTGAGCCCTGTATGTTTCTAGCTTGCTTGGTTGCAACCAGGGCTGTGGTGGTCAAATTAGAGGTGGGTAAACTATGAATTTTGTGATCAGACCGACCTCGACACAACGCAAAGTGTTGCGATTCTGTAAGGCTAGCCTGGCTATATTCCATTATGTTATCAATTAGTCATATTAAATCAATCAATGACAGTCAATGAATGTGTTTGTAGTTTATTCAAGTTATTCAAATTTCAACAGTAAAGAAAGGTATGTGTAGATTAAGAACTATATCTATGGCATGTGTGTATGTGTGTGTATTAGTATGCATGCTTTTCACAGTAGTGCCCAGAGGTCCTCATGTCCTCCACGTCAGGTCCTGCCTTGCAGGGGCGTGTTCTGGGGTTCATGGCTCCCCTGTGCTTCACCAGCCAGGACTTCACATACGTGTTGGATTGAACTATGTGGTGGCTGAGTGGTGGGCCATTCAGTTGAATAAACATCAAGGACGACACTGTGACCATGAAGTGCAGACTGCATCTCAGGGGGCACACTATGATGTTCATTAAGCTGAACCCCCTCTCACACTCAGCAGTGCTAACTGGAATGAGATGGTCGATATTCAGGAGTGGTGCAAGGTTTTCTGGAATGATGCTTGAGTTATCCTTAAAATCCCTATAGCCTTCAAGAATTTTTCTGTCATCAAGTCTGAACCTTTGGGCAAGTTGTTTCAACTTGGATTCCCCATACAGTTCCTCTAGTCTAGGGGAACAGGCCAGTTTGCTGGGAAAATAACTAATAAAATAAAAATATTGATAAATATTTGTATCGATTTAACCGCCAACCGCCCGAATTTAATTAAAATATATATTTTTGTCGCGTCATCCGCCCGATCCACGGTTCAGCTGCGGAGTCCACGGCTGCAACCGCCAACCTCGCATCTCCAAATTGAGGCTTTAACATAGCGACCGAGCTATAGCGAAGTTGATACGCCAAAACCGAAGTTTGATATGGATAGTAAAACTCTGACTGACTTTCGCTCACCTTGACAGGGGCAGTACACGGATAGCATGACTACGCATTGGCCAATCTGAATGCTCGTAGTCATTTAATAGTTCGTCAAGTAAAATTGATTTATAAATCACAAAAACAACTCATGTGAATTGATCATCTTCAGTCTTACTTTGTACTTGAGGCCTTTTTCGGGCTTCTGTGGGAGTGGGAGCACTCGAAGGTCTCTTCAAAAATCGCCTGATATCCATGGCTTATCAATGACAGGTAGACAGGCATGATAATCCACAACGCGTAGGGCCATGTGTTTACATACTTCCTGTTTACATATTTTCCTGGATCCTGATTGGTGTCGCCGCCGCAGCCGCAAGGCACTGATTGGAGGGTCACAGACCATAATAGCATAGGCCTACAGCGCAGATGAAAATGATTCAGATTACAGCGTTTATTTGTTCAACAATTTGAAACTTTGTTTTAGGTGTTTTAAAATGATACTAAATTTATTTCCGATTATTCCAATGGCAGAATACAAGGCACAGGGAACTTTGAAGTTCGTAATCGCCACTTAGAGGTGCGTAAACGCTATTTCCTAAATTCCAGAGGTGCGTAAACGTCGTTTACGTGCGTTTACCCTCCACTACAGCCCTGGTTGCAACCATATAAACACCTTTGTTTCCATGGGTGTTTTGCTGTTCTTCTGTCTCGTCCCCCAGATACAGACTGAATCCCCGAATCCGGGTTGTTTATTTAGATTATTATGTTGGCCAAACCTCTTACACTGATTGTTCTGTTGAACCTAAGCTAAAACAATTATAATCTAGGATATAAATTCACACCGTCAACTATAAAAAAGGATGGATTTATGTTTATTGCAATACAAATACACCCTTTTAAAAATGTATAACCTTGCCTACACTTTATGAACATCTACTTCGGACATGGCTCCACGCATTCGCCGGCTTCTTTGAAAACAAATGCACATGGCTCGCGTGGAAGTGCATGGGGAAGGGTCAACGAGTTGTTACGACAGTGTTGTGAAATATCTACTACGAAGCTCTAGGGGGCGCTGTGTAGAGAAATGTGCGTGCCAAAACCAAGAAAACAGCGAAGAAATGCCCGAAGTTGCATAGTGGGCCTTTAAATCTTTGCAGTGACTGAAGGTTGATGATAAAACGGATTGTTTTGCATAAGATGAGTGTGTGCGTGTGTCCTTTCCGGCTTCGGCATACTGCATGGTTATGAAGGCCTTGTGGTTAGTTATGGTCGTAGTGAAGCTGCCTAGCCTTGGAGTTGGATAAGTTGGTATGCATTGCTGTTCATTGACTAGCTGCAGCGCTCGTTGCTAAATGATAGCAACTCTCCACTCATTCTCCTCTTACCATGCATTTAATTTGCTTGGACCGCCATCAGTTCTCGGCAATTCCTCATTCGCCCTCTCACGTCCGACAGGTTCGAAATGATACTGCTGTGGGCCATCATACATGTTGTTTGTGGTTCTTGCCACCTCTTAAGACGCCATAGTTCTAGTACTAGACTGAGGCTACCTTCCACCACGCCTCCCCAACGTGACGTCATCGCCAAATGGCGTTAGATAACACCCGTTACTGCCAAAAACGCCAAAAACTGGACTTTAACACTATTTGAGACATTTTATAAATAATATATATTTTGAGTTATTTTTGTACCCATTAATCAAAACTCCCAGTTAACTTGCACGTAGGCCTTTAATATAACACAACTACAAACTAATGAATGGTGGAAGCACAGTATAATAATATGAAACACATTTAGAAACAAAGGGATGCTGGCAGAACAGTATAACAATATACAATAACATATCCCGTGGTTTCTAATTGTCTTGTTATATATTATTCTACAACACAAAGAAACTAAGGGATGCCATCAGCCCAGTAGGATCATGTCTAACAGCATGGTCGATGGGGGTGAGTAGGATCATGTCTAACAACATGGTCGATGGGGGTGAGTAGGATCATGTATAACAGTCAGGGGATGAGTAGGATCATGTCTAACAATGCGATGGGTGGGGGTTAGCAGGATCCTATCCAACAGTGCGGATAGTGGGGGCGAGTAGGAACATGCCCAACAGTGTGGTTGGTAAGTAGGATCGTGTCCAACAGTGTGGATGGTGGGGGTGAGCTCACCTCGGCCCTTTGCCTCTGCTTCACCTCCTGCTGGGCGGACCTCTGCTTGGCGCGGTCTCCTCTGGTCGGGGTGGAGTTCAGCTTCGGCTTGTCTTTCCGGCAGGCAGGCTCCATGGGTCAGCTTTCTGAACCAACCTGCCAGACATTAGTAGGGATGGTGAGTAAGTTGTACGCTATGCAAGGCTGAAGTAACCCGGGTGAAAGCTTGGAAAGTTAACCTGCAATTGATGGACGATAACAACAAATCAGAGGTGACGTTTTCATACTTAATAACAGGCATCTTCATACTCACCAGGAGCTGGGTAATCTCAAGCAATGTCGTTATCTAGAAGGTAGTTGAGGAGGATGCAATAGTATATAGTAGCTTGTTGTATGAGGTCGGCGTCAGCGCTCTGAAGTGGACGGTGTGCTCGGTAAATAGAGCCGATCGGAAGCCTGAGGCCCGCTGCAGAGGTTCCGCTCTCATACGAAAGGTACATACCGCCCCCTACTGCACCGGACACGCAGCGTACATCACCATGCTTTATAAATCCACATTCTGTGCTATTTAATGTTCAGGATATATTAATATGCTTGAATATGAGTGTGTGTGTGTGTATATATATATATATATATATATATATAAAATACATAATATAAAATGCTGTTTAAGGTAAACATTACCCATGTGACATTTAGTAATTATGTTTGTTAACGTTATTACACTAGTCAAATTTGTCATAGGATCACATACTGTAACTCTTCAGTTCATATCCAAGAGGATATTACAGTCACATAATCCAACATTGTATTCTTAATGTAAGAAAGTTAGTATTGTTTCAGTAACGCTAGTCGGTGGGCCTTGTGAGGAGTGAAAACCACCTGACCCAGAGAGGTTCACCACCAGTATGGCCGGAACATTATTCCGCTCTACCTCAGCTCATCGTAGTTCTCCTGGGGCCCATCACCTCTACAGGAACAAAGTCTGGATTCAGAGCTTCATAATGATGATTATGAAGGAACCAGCCCCATTCCATCTGAACCTTGCATTCAGCCTTGTAAGAGCAACAGCCTATCACAGGGAGATTCCAACTCCCCTGTTTATATCTGTAAGGGATGTCACAGAAAACACATTGTATGTTATACTAACCCACTGGCCGGTTAACATAAACATAAGTTTGCTAATGAAAGCTAATCTGACGTCTGGTGTATCAGACTTAGTGCGCTCCATCCTGTCTATGCAGAGGAAACTACAAAATCACTGACGTTTGCGGTCGAGTAAGGACAAAATTTGAATAAGTAACCAAAGTCATCTTTATTCTTTCAAAAAGCTTAGATAAAGCATTTCCATGTAAAATAAACGAATTACATTGGTTTAATGCAATATGGTGCAAAGGTCAACCGCAGCATTTGATATATCCAACAGCATAAACTAATACAGCAAATGCATGCAAGGCAAGTAAAGGCATTTTTTTATCAACGTTTCATATAATTCAAGTTGGAAGCACAAACCATGGTTATTTTAGAGGTTTTTGTAATCATATTAAAATCTTTTAGATTAATTATATGTATTTTAGGATCATACTATTAGTTTATATTCCCGTTACAATTGGAATATGAACAATATTCTATTATTGTTCAAGTTGAAGATGTTAAGTTATGGTATTAATTGTATTATATAATCTTTAATATTATTAGCGTACATAATGGTGAATTATGTCTTGGTACTTTACAAACCCTTCAAAAAACCCTCAAATATTTTAAGAGAATTGTAGCTAATATCTATATTATGAGTTACATGACATTTCCGTTAGAAACTTGTTTTTAGAACATCTAAGGCACTGAATGGCACAGCATACAGCTCTATTAAGCATGCTTATCAGACTGACTGACTGGTTGACAATATTCATGTTGTAAACTGCTACAGGTCCATACGAAAATAAGGTGTGGTTTTATTGCTGTGATGCAATGTAATCGGTTTTTAGACAGTTAGACACTGAAGTAAGCAACACAACGCTCGGACCCTTTTAGAATAGGTCATTTAAATACACAACATGGTCATAAACGAGTACTTTACCCCACGATCAGCTCCCAGATATTGGAGTGGACCTTGTCCTTCATTCTTTGGTTTTGATAAACTCTTTAAAAATATATCTCTCTATTTATGGCTTATACTGAGGCTCAAGGATATGACAAACAAAGAAGCAGAACGATGACAACACTGACTCTGAGATGTCCAAACCAGGACAATAACAAACATGGCGATCAGAGCAGCCTCAGCTGAAGTCTCGGTTGGACAGGACCAGGGGGGCCACCAGCGTCCAGGTGTAGATGGCCAGACACACCCAGCTGGAGGAGATCTTCACCCACACCGTGGGCCACTTGCTGGTCAAGGCGGTGTACTCTGCGTCAGGGCTGGTGCCACAAACAAGGAACATCCACGCTTAACGACCCCTTATGACTCATGATTAAGGAGCCACAGACACTCAAAATGAAGGCATTCCTAATCTTCCTCACGAAAGGTTAGGATTGGACTAAGAGTGACATTCAAACTGTGGTTCAGAGGTGAGACCCAGATGGGTTGTAGGATGGGCACAAACTATCTTTAAATATATTTTTTAATCAAAAATACATCAAATCAGTTTTAATTGATCACTAATATGTGTCGACATATTCGAAGAAGAAGAAAAGAGAAACACTTTAAAGCGGAACAATATGTTAATGGTCTCACTTTTTGTGACATGGTAAAAAAACAACGTGAAACATTTAGTGGGTCCTAGGACACAAAAGTACCTCAACGTTATCAAAAAGTCTGGGGTCCACATTAAGTCACTTCCCAGCCAGTGTGTCCGTGTGTGCATGTGTGTGTGTTGGTTTGTGTGTGTATGTGTTTGTGTGCATGTGCGTTTGTGTGTGTTGGTCTGTCTATGTGTGCACGTGTGTGTGTTTAGGCATGTGTGTGTATGCAGTGTGTGTCTCAGCGCGGCCCCACTGACCTGTACCAGTTGGTGAGTGTCATCATGATGTAGAGCGAGGCCAGCAGCAGCATGAAATGGAAGAAGGAGTAGCTGTACTGCACCAGGTCCTGCTCGTTGTCCCGCACGCGCCGCGGACCCTCCCCCTCCTCCCCCGACAGCTCGCCCGCCCTGCCCTCGCTCTCCGCCAGCACGGCCGAGTCCCTGGACGCCATGGTCAGCTTGTTCACCTGGCTGGTGTTGGAGGAGCGGATGCTGCAGGAGGGTGAAGGACAGAAGGTAAGGTCCACAAAATGGAGGGAACTCCATTTTATGAAGGTCCTATTCATCTCTACAGGCCAGGAATCACAGCTAAAATGTCTGATTCATTTATCTTTGTGTTATCTGTACATAACGCACGCCCGGCTCCCATTGTCCACTGGGAGGAGCGCGGGGGGGCTAGGGCAGCAGGGAGCTCCCACTGTCCACTCTGAGGGATGAGCTCCGTTTAGGAGCTGGAGGGATGAGGAGGACCACTGGGGAAGGGATGAGGACTCATGCACTTTAAAACTATGATAATGGACTATTTGAGTACTAAAGGCACATGTGCAAATATTGAACATTGCTGGTGATCATGTTGAGATGATTTTAAATTGCCAATTGTTTGTTTTTTTGTTGTATGTTGTCTGCTTTTTAATGTATATTTTATGTTGAACTATATGCTGCTATCTTGGCCAGGACTCCCTTGTAAAAGAGATACTGAATCTCAATGGGATTATTCCTGGTAAAATAAAGGTAAAATAAAAATGGTGTCATACAGAGGCAGGCAGTCAGCTAGAACAGATAATATCACAGAGGATTGAGCATAGCTGTATTACATCCTGGCAATCCTAACAAAACACTCAAATTTCTTAGTGTGGGGACAGGCCAGTGCCTCTCCAACTGATACCAGGTGTTATTTCCAACAATCCTCGATTTGTTTATTTCCCTGCAAGAAGACAAACCAAATGGCAGATCCCAGGCCTTCTGGGAGCTAGCCAGGGTCATGTACCTTATCAAGGGAGACACGGCATCTGTTCTTTATTTTTTATTATTCACGCTTTCTTTTGTGTAATACTCGCCCCCAAACCTTTGGTTCAGTGATAGGAGGGAACAACAGCCAAGGAGCACGTCTGGAGACTGCTCCTCACCATAGTTCCACCCGTGTCTGTACGTTGCTGTATTACGACGAAAATACACAAAGCAGTCTCTCACCTTAGATATACACTGAAATCTAAGAAATGAGAGCTCTTGAAGCTTACCTACTGCCCCTTTAAGACAGGCACAGCTAATCAGAGAGGCACAGCGAGAGAGAGAGAGAACACACACACACATACACATATACATACACATACATACATATACCGTATACATTTAAACCATATATAAACATTTATCTTCACTAGGGAAGACTGTAGTGTGTATATATTGTGGCACCCCGTTCTCCCAATGAGCCGGGTTCCACGTATAAACCAGGCTTGGCAGTGAGGGTTAAAGCATCCCTGTGTGGCATCCCTAGCGGGATGCCACACTCCTCCACCCTTTGTCCAAGCCTCGGGTAGACAGGGGACCCGCCCCGGCAGGTATCTCGGCATTCCTGGCGACGGCGTTCCTGGCGACGGCGTCCCTGGCGGCGGCGTCCCTGGCGGCGGCGTCCCTGGCGGCGGCGTCAGCTGCCGCATCTCTTGCCGCGACGGCGTCCCTGGCGGCGGCGTCCCTGGCGGCGGCGTCAGCTGCCGCATCTCTTGCCGCGACGGCGTCCCTGGCGGCGGCGTCCCTGGCGGCGTCAGCTGCCGCATCTCTTGCCGTGACGGCGTCCCTGGCGGCGGCGTCCCTTGCAGGGTCGGCTGCCGCATCTCTTGCCGTGGCGGCCACTGCATCTCTTGCCGCGGCGGCCACTGCATCTCTTGCCGCGGCGGCCACTGCATCTCTTGCCGCTGCGGCCACGTCTCCGGCTGCGCCGTCTCCGGCTGCGCCGTCTCTCGCTGCGGCGGTGGCGTCCCTCGCTGCGGCGGCGTCGGCGTCTCTCGCTGCGGCGGCGTCGGCGTCTCTCGGGGCGGCGGCGGTGTCTCTTGCGGCGGCGGCGGCGTCTGTCCCGTCCGGGTTCTGTCCCGTCCGGGTTCACTGCCCGCATCCTCCACCATATGTGGCAACCCGGTCCTCGATGTCGCCGGGTTCCAAGCATAAACCACGCTTGGCAGTGAGGGTTAAAGCCTCATTCGGCATTTATTGCATATATCTGAGACAATACATTACACTCGCGGTCTCTAGGGCCTCCGTGGGCCTCTAGCCTCTTCCTCGCTCCCGTTCCTTGTCTTTCCAAATGTCAGTCCTCGTGCTCCTCTTAAAATGGCTCCTCAGCTTTCGGCCAGGTGTCCCCCAATCTCGCTGATTGGGAAGAGAGTGATGCTCTTCGTCACCACTCAAGTGGGTGGCGGCGGTATACGCCGTCAATCACCCCACCTCGGACCAGCCCGGGCCGAGGTTTAAGTGGCGGGATGCCACAATATATATATTCATATATATATATATATATATATTCATATATATATATATATATCAGTGGAGGCTTCTCCATTGAGGAGAGGGAGGAAGATCCTCCCTAACATTGTTGAGAATAAAAAATGTAGATTGCCCAGACTATTGTAATGAATTAATGCCCTTAAATATGACTACTTTATTGCCTTTGAATATATAATGTTCGTTTCCCTGGGTAAAGGGACATTAGCACCCCCTATCGCCTATTGACAATTACTTCAGGGAGGAACGTCCTCCGGAAGCCGCCGTCCACTCCCATTCATTTTCCCGAAAGTACTGGCGGCCGGTGGATAACATGGGTTTCAATGGGAGAGAGGAGGAAAATCCTCCTCTGAGTGGGTGGGACCTTAAGGGGTATGATTCGCGCAAAAATCTATCCGTCTGCGCTATGAACCAATAAGCAGGATCCCTGGATGTTGAGCAGTGTTGCCAGATTGGTCCGATTTCCCACCCAATTGGGCTACTTTTAACCATGTTAGGCTGGAAAGATCATCATTGGGCGTGAAATCTGCCCAATCTGGCAACGCTGTCGATAGCAAACCCGGTCTGCATTGCCGCGGTGTTCAGTCTGAAAGACGCAGAGCAAGTGAAATCTGCGATAGCGCGATCCTAAATGCACAATGGAAACATTGGAAACGGAGGACATTGTTAACGTCTTATTACAAAAAGCATTCCATTCATTCAGTTACAGTGCTAAGTTAGCGACCAAAGAAAGAGGTAGACCACTTCCCAAAATCAAGGTCACCAGAAGTAATGGCAACCTCAGTGTTGTGAGTGCTACATGGTTTGCTAGGTACGCATGACTTACTGGTAGCATTACAAGCAATTGTAACTGAAAATAAACATAGCTAAATAACTTCAGTCAGTGAGGGCAAAAATAGGCCCAATGATAGGCCCAGATTTTTTGATTTACTTTTACAAATCAATAGTAGGCCTGATTTGACTAATATGCTTTGCATCCTTTCCTTCTCAAATTACAGTGATGCCACTGGTGGCTTTGTATACATTTTGTTCACATAACTCCCTCCCTGCTATTTTGTAGTTCACCAAAACACCCTGAAACAACTTGAGTCTCACATTCTTATGCCACCATACACCAACAGTGCAAGCATGCCAATGGCAACCAAGCGCGCAGTCCTTCCTCCCTCACTTTAAAAACCACCAGCCGCCACTGATATATATATATATATATGTATATATATATATATACATACATATATACCCAGAAATATATACATATATATACTGTTACGTGGTAGTGCTGGGTCTTGTGCTGTTTTTGTTTGTTTTGCACTGATGTCTTGCTTTTGCCTCATGCACTCAATCATTTCAATCCCCTCCTGGAGCCGGAGCATTGTGGCTGCAGGTTGCTGTTTGGCTCGCCCTGATTGTTGGCGCCGCCCCCACACATATTAAGCCAAGTGGAAGATGGCGGCTCACTCTCTCTCCTCTGAGCACAGACGCTGGCACACTTGTACCTTTTGTCAATTCTGTTAAAAATATCATATTTGTTGTTGCTCTTGGTGGTTACTTTCTGCACGTTAAGGTAAGAGCAAGCGTAGCTATATAGTTTCCACTATTTTATTTTGTCCGCTGTCGGGCACGGAAGCTAGATAAGCTGAACCTCCCAGGCAGTTAGCGTGAGGTTTTTCCTTTGCATTTTTCCCTTTCTGTTATGTGGTAATCGCCTAGGCCTTTTTTGGCCGACGTTTTTTTTTTGGTTTGCTGTTACTGGTTTTACTTGTGGGAAACCTTACGATCATTGTCAACCATAAAGCATCGTTTTCCCCAAAAACCCTGTCGTCTGCCTCTATGTTCGGTTGTCCAAAGGGTGTTGATTTTATGTTTGTTGGACACCGTAACAATACACACACACACACGTACATACATACATACATACATACATACATACATACATACATACATACATACATACATACATACATACATGCATACATACATACATACATACATACATACATACATACATACATACATACATACATACATACATACATCAATTTATATATATATTTGGGCTCGGTGATTAATCAAATTTCAATCTCGATTTCGATTTTAGCGTCAAACGATCACAAAACTAATGTAATCGATTTTTTGATTTTATTTAAAAAAATTATGTTTTGAAGAATACGAACAGCTGGATACTAGGGATGGGCGTGAGGAATCGATTACTCAAGTATTCCTCGTTACAAATGAACTCGGTTGGTGGACAGGCAAACTCGAGTTTGCATATACACACACAAAGTTTTCTGAAGCAAATGTATCAATTTTCTGTCGGCGCCACTAACGCATGCCGTGGGCACAAAGCAAATGAAATGTATCCATTTCTGTGTGGCGCATTCAGTGCCGTGTGCAGGCACGCCAGAATTCAAAAAGTTAAGAGATGGCGGTTAAAGCAAAGCGCAGCGAAGAATTGAAATACATTAAAGAAATAGGAGATCATAAGGTGAAATGTAAAATATGCCAAGCGAAATCGAGCTACCAGAAAGTACTATGCGGCAACATATGCTCCTGAAACACAACGGTGAGTTCAGGAAAGCAGACCCGCAGCAACCAAGTGTGTCGGCTATTTTCACCGCCACAAGACGCAGCTTTAATCCCGGCCGTGTAGAGAAGATCACAACGCTGAGTATTTCTATAGTACATTTGCTGCCGTTTTATTTGCAGCTTTAAATTATTTGCAATGGTTAGGCTACTTGTTTTGTTTTTGTTTTTTTTAAACTGTTACATGCCTTGGTTCGATGTGATTTAAATTGTGAGACGTATATTTATTTTTTTGAGGAAAATGTTTTTTGAACGTTTGCAATAATAAATAATGAATACTCTGATAACTCTGACTGTTTTGATGGAGAATAAGCATTACATGTTTGGTTGGTAATATTGCCTTTAATCATCAGGCCTATTTCTGCTGCAGATGCGTTGCATTCTAAAAATAGATTTGATTAAACAAGTACTCGATTGATCCTCGAGGAATTCCTTCGATCACTCGAGTTTGGAATTTATTACTCGTGCCCATCCCTACTGGATACATATCTGTACTTTATTTTAGATTTGAACATTTCTTTTTGAACATTTTGTGTATTTCTTTAAGGAGAAATTTCAAAGTTCTCAGTTACAAAGTATTTTTGGGAGAGACATGCTGAATAAATACATCATGTTTTCAAGCTCGTTTGAATAATCGGGATTTCTATATTGACCAAAATAATATGTTTTTTTCGAGCAGCCCTAATATATATATATATATATATATATATATATATATATATATATATACACCACACATATACTTATGGATCCACCCATGGCTACAGGGCCCAGCGGGGGTTGGACGTCCCTACCTGGAGTAGAGGATGCAGAGGATGAAGATGGCCAGACCCACCACGCTCTGGCCGTCCCACCACTGCAGGTGGGGGGCGGTGAGGACGGGCTCCTCCGTGCCCACGATGATCACCAATGTCTGGTTCTCCAGCTCCAGGGGGGCTGTGCTGGGGGCCGCAATCTGCTGGAAAATGCTGAGCAGGCCCGGGTTACAGACGGGGTCTGGGAGGGGCAGAGGGAACGGACCCTTTGTTCAATAAACACGCTTCGTCTGATGAGCCACCAAGAAAGACGAAATACATTATGTAAGCAGCTTCACACAAGTTCTGTTGTGGGCCTGATTAGTGAATGATCTGAAGGTGTGTTGTGTGTGTGTTGGTGTGTGACTGCGTATGTGTCTGGGTGTGTGCGTATTTGTATATTTATGTGTGTGTGAAAGTATTTGTGGTTCATGCATGTGTTCGTGTGTGCCTTTTGTGTGTGTGTGCTGCTCCTCACCAGGTTCGTTAGTCATGGCCGACCAGGTCAGAAACATGGTGTACAGGGTGATGATGGACGACTGAAGGAGACCAGACCGCGGTTGAGACTCCTGGGAACACAAGAGAGGAAGTAGGGATGCGTTTATAAACCGTACCACAGTGTTATGAACCAGTTCATCAGGATCCACACGGAGGTCAGACTGCGTACCTGCACCCTGGGAAGCACAGAGAGGACTGACGCCACAAGGCAGAGACACAGGTTGAAGCTGATGAAGAACTTGTTGATAGTGCAGTCGTCCGGCTTGGTGTAGTAGGAGTAGAACAGCGCCACAGCCACCAGGGACATGACGTAGTTGAAGAGCGTCACCCCAAGCAGCGCTGCAGGGGCACACGGGGCAGAGCCATGTGAACTAGCCAGACAACGCGTACGTGTACGGATCATGGCTGCCACGTGTATTCTGTGACCGTTTGGTGCGTCGGTCACACACGTTGACGCACACGTCCGCAAGATGCAATACTGACACGAAAGTTGGGGACGATGGAGAGATTAAACAGTGACCACGAGGTCAGAGTCTGGGAAGTTATAATTAGCATGGCGGAAAGTTTCGAGGAGAGACTGTCAGACCCCGTCCGCAATTTCCCACACGTGTATGATAACACTTTAAGACGGTGGCAGAAAAATTCTGCCACCGTCTTAAAAGTAGTAAAACGTTCAGTTCTTCCTCTACCAGCGTCTCTATGTTGTTTATTTACATGACGACGCAATACAGGTGCTTTTGCACGATTTCCGGATCGGATGTTACTGTGGTCTGCCCCAAGTGGAGACCTCAACTATCAGGCGCTCTCGCCGCGTAATGCTGCAGCAGTCTGCACACAGGACACAGCAGGTCGCATAAGCTTACGCTTGGTGCTACAGCAAGTCTAAACCAGCCCTGAAACCACAGTGCGGAAACCACAGTGCGGAAACCATTGTACGACCTCCTTTGAACCACTGGGAAACAAAAGCACTGCTGGATTAATGGTGACACATGTCTTGAAAAGTTTATCCTAATAATAATATAAAATATACAACCTTGTTTACTTTGATATTAGTTCATTTAAGATGCCGTTACATACATTCTCCTAGCCCTGGAGATGAATCCCTACCTCTCTCCAAGGGAAAGGCGTTAAGATAGCGAGCCATCCCCCTGCCCCTGTTGCCTCAGAGTCTGATACCGTGCCCCGCCGTCTTAACCGAGCAGATTACTTTGGTCCTTTGGTATAACTGTTGTTACTATGACTTGTAACAACAAGTCTTAGTAACAGACTTGTTATTACAAGTCTGTTACAAAGAGAGAGACCCACTGAGACCGATAGTGGGTCCCCAGAGAGACCTACTGTCTCTCTGGAGATGCTTGGTACACACTGCATGAGAGTATTCTGATGATCCTCCTCCATTAAACCAAATGGACCGATCAGAGACACACACACTGAGAGAGAGAGAGAGAGAGAGAGAGAGAGAGAGAGAGAGAGAGAGAGAGAGAAAGAGAGCGAGAGAGAGAGAGAGAGAGAGAGAGAGAGAGGAGAGAGAGAGAGAGAGAAAGAGAGAGAGAGAGAAAGAGAGAGAGAGAGAGAGAGAGAGAGAGAGAGAGAGAGAGAGAGAGAGAGAGAGAAAAAAAAGCGGTGTGAGGTCCACTTTGTTTGGGTCCCATGTCTATCTCAAGCCTCGAGCCAAGAGTTTTAAATCCAAACACATACATACAAATCTACAATACATCCTAGACTCCTACATCCTAGAATAATAATAATAATAATAATATAATTGTGGGGGGACGTGTGACGTCTAGCCTGCAGGGGGAGTATGGGCAGGTTGGGAGCGCACCGGATTGGCTGGGGGGGGAGGGGTTGGACCTGAGTGTGAGCAGGTGTCAGCACTCAGGCCAATCAGGAATGTTTGTATATATGTGCCTCCTCTGTGGTTAGTGAAAAAAAACGGGGAGCAGAGAGAGAGAGGCAGAGGCGATCGCCACCCGAGATCGCCTGGAACACATCCTGTGACCGCTTGGAGCGGAGTTATGATTTACATCCAAGGAACTATGTTTTGTTGGACTGAGCGAGCTAAATAAAATGACTTTTCAGTTGGAAGAAGCAAACCTGGTGTCCAAGCGCTCTGTGAACCTGCTACAATAATCTTGAATAGAATCTAACAATCAATCAGCCACTACAAATGTGCAACACTCGTTCCTATGAACGGTGACCCAGTGGTCTGTACTGGGGGGGGTGGCTGACCTGCGTACCAGCCCCTGGGGTTCCCCGTCTCCATCCTGTCCACCCAGGCCTCGTTCCAGGAGTGGGCAAAGTCCACCAGCAGCACCAGCTGGATGAGAATGAAGAAGAACGCTCCCGATGTGCCCACTGCAAACCACGCTACGAGTAGAGGAATACCAACCAATAAGACAGCAAACTGAGGCACCACACATTTAATACCAAATATGTTCATGTGTCATTTTAATCTTGAGGTAATTTCAATGTATTTAGTTTTAACAAATGCAATGTACACACTGAGGATACACACAGAAGCACTTGTTTAAAGAAAAATATAAAAAGTTTTTCAAGAAATAAGGTTGTATTTGTGTCTGCAAAAAAAGGAAAAAAGAGCCTGGGAAATATGAATCTTTGATGACCTTTTCTAATAAAGTGTAACTGAATAATGACTGAATCATTTTTCTTTCTTCCAGAATCTGATTCCTTACTTCTAGTGAAAGCCCCATCAGGAATGTAAAAGGCACCGACTATGAGAGCCACGATGGCAGCGATCTTAAAGAACCAAAACCTGGGAGGAGCACAGAGAAAACTATTCATTTTTGACACTACAGACTAACAGAACATAGTGACATCTTTTCCAGGCCACACCACTGAGGATGTTTCAGCTGTGTCCAATCTGACCTAATGTGAGACATTTGCACATTAAAGGATTCATCCACACCACACAGGTTTGAAGAGTTAGTATTCATGCAAGAAAGATAATCGATTTAACCGAGTTGATCAGACTCATGCGGACATGTTCCCACAGTCCGGTCAGACCCAGGGAGGCAGAGGGTCAGAATGCATCTGTCAGCTCAAGAGCAGCCCCCTCAAACTAACTACAACTAACTTCCGTGTTGATGGAAGTCCTATTGATTGAGGAGATTTAGTCAGCGTAGCTTCATATAAGCGTAAGCATCTCACAAATACATGGAAGTTGGCTTGTATACTGTAGAAGAGTATACCTAATGATAGAGAGAGAGAGAGAGAGAGAGAGAGAGAGAGAGAGAGAGAGAGAGAGAGAGAGAGAGAGAGAGAGAGAGAGAGAGAGAGAGAGAGAGAGAGAGAGAGAGAGAGAGAGAGAGAGAGAGAGAGAGAGAGAGATCAGGGTACGTATTTCTTATTTCTAAGCTGTTCGTATGGATTCTGCGTATTTTCGTCATAGCAGTAATTCTTGAGGTCGGATCAGAGGATCGAATATATGGATTATTGCAGGATGTAATTCAGCAAGGGACAGATTTAGGTTGAATATTCTATAGTGAAGGTGGTAGGAGCAGTCTCCAGACGTGCTCCTTAGCTGTTGATCCCTCTTCTCACCCCAGAGCTAGGATAATACAAAAGAAAGCATGAATCACAAAGGAACAGATGCAGTCCCTCCCTTCATAAGGTACATGACCCTGGCTTTGACCTAGAAGGCCTGGGACCTTTGTTTCGTCCTTGTAAGGAAATAAACAAATGGAGGATTGTTGGAAATAACACCTTGTATCAGTTGGAGAGGCACTGGCCTGTCACAACACTAAGAATTGTGAACACAGAGAGACAATAGAATACTCCAACATTCTACACTAGGTTTGAGCTATGCGTCCAAAGTGACCAGGGAGAGGTTCACATCTTCTCAGGGGGCTGCAGGAAGACACAAAAATGTAAGAAGTAGCCTCTTAAATACAATGTTTGAATGAAAGAATCTGAATCAGAAATGAAATAAAATCATTTTGTTTCTAATGGAGCAGGCAATTCTCTGCTCGCTTTTTGTAAGACTCCTGTCTTCTCAGGACACGGAGATCCAAAGCCATTACTGTGCGTCTGTCCGCCCGCAGACTGCAGCGGTCCAGACGTGGCCTTGTGCTTTTGGTTTAGGATATTAATGTTATCCAGAACTGTTCCTTATGGGTCGCATTTATACACTTTAATATACTGTGAGGCACAGGTACTCTAGTCTACGCGGCTCCAGTAGGCCCTACCCGTTGTGCAGCGCGGCGCGGCCGTCCCGGCTGCTCTTGATGTTGAAGGTGAGCAGGGCGAACAGCAGAAAGAACAGGCTCATGCCGAAGCACACGCGGTACACCGCCTTGTAGCCCACCAGCAGGTCACACCTCAGCGGGCCCCCGAGGCCCGGGGCCGAGGGGCCCGCCCCACCCTCACACAGCCCAGGGACCTACCGCCGCCAGAGACACACACACACACACACACACAAGGCAGACACACACACAAGGCAGACATGCACACAACGCAGACACACACACAAAAACAAACGCACAAAAGCACAAGCACACACACTCACACAAACGTAAACGTACGCACACGTTATTGCATGTGAGAACATTGAGTTAGAGGGATGGCCTCAATAAGGTTTAGCTTCAGTAACCCAGGCCTCCTGATTCATCCTGCTTGATCAGAGTCACATGGTCTGCAAAGCCAGCTGATGCATCATTACAGACAGAGAATACACAGAGACAGACAGACAGGCAAGTCATACACACAGCCAGACAGGCAGACAGAGAAACAGACAGACAGGAAGATAGATAGACAGACAGGCAGACAGGTAGTCAGACAGACAGACAGATGGACAGGTAGACAGACAGAAAGGTAGACAGATAGCCAGACAGGCCTACTGAGAGACAGACAGATGGGTAGACAGACAGCCAGATAGACAGCCAGACAGGTAGACAGACAGACAGACAGACAGACAGACAGACAGACAGACAGACAGACAGACAGGTAGACACATAGCCAGACAGGCAGACTGAGCGACAGTCAGATGGGTAGACAGACAGCCAGACAGACAGACAGGTAGTCAGACAGACAGACAGACAGACATGTAGTCAGACACTCAGGTAGACAGACAGACAGACAGACAGACAGACAGACAGACAGACAGACAGACAGACAGACAGACAGACAGACAGGTAGTCAGACAGGTAGTCAGACAGACAGACAGACAGACAGACAGACAGACAGACAGACAGACAGACAGACAGACAGACAGACAGACAGACAGGTAGACACATAGCCAGACAGGCAGACTGAGCGACAGTCAGACGGGTAGACAGACAGCCAGACAGACAGACAGGTAGTCAGACAGCCAGACAGAAAGACAGGTAGACAGACAGGTAATCAGACAGACGGACAGACATGTAGTCAGAAAGACAGGTAGTCAGACAGACAGACAGACAGACAGACAGACAGACAGACAGACAGACAGACAGACAGACAGACAGACAGACAGACAGGTAGACAGACAGGTAGTCAGACAGACAGGTAGACAGACATGTAGTCAGACAGACAGACAGACAGACAGACAGACAGGTAGACAGACGGACAGAGTCACAGGGCGCTATCTTCCTGACCCGTCTGAGCTGCTGGTCCACGCCGGGGGCCAGCATGATGCAGGCCACCACAGTGCCCAGCAGCAGGATGGAGGCGTAGATGACCCGGGTCACCGTGGAGGTCCTGCTGTTGGGGCAGCAGCTGCACACCAGGCAGGAGGCACTGCTGCACAGGCAGGGCACCTGGCCGGGCAGAGAGGGCTGAGGTCACTAGACGGCTGGCACACAGGTCACAAACACAGCCTCGTACACTAGGCACACAGCCTCCCACAGGCGGCCTCACACACACACACACACACACACACACACACACACACACACACACACACACACACACACACACACACACACACACACACCACCTCACACACAGCTTCACACACACACACACACACACACACACAAACACGGCCTCACACACACATATTACACACACACACACAGCCACACAAACACACACCGCCTCATACACACACACACACAGTCTCTCACACACACACACACACACACGGCCTCACACACACAAGGCCTCACACACACAGTCTCACACACACATCCACACACACACAAACACGGCCTCACACAACCAACACAACTTCTAGTCTAGGTATCTAATATACTTCCCATGAATAGAATATCTATCATGTTTCAATGCAGTAGAATGTCACTGTGGAGCTAAAGTTGAGAAGCGCTGAAATTATTTAGTCTGGTTCATTATTATGAACAAACTTACGAACTCTAAGCAGTGTGCAGCTGGATTACAACGCTATGCTTTGCCTGTTGGGCCAGACGTGACCGACTAACTGTCTGTTGAGAGTTTGAAACGGATAGGACTGATGGTCTGTTTGTGGTGAAGAGGGGGACCTTACCAACACGCGTTGGTCTGTGGTACAAGCCTGTACCATAGACACCTGACTGAGGCTTCAGAGAAAAACCCTGGTTTCACTGAAGTGCAAACAAAATGCATGCATAGTGCCATCTGCCAAACACACACAAACATACGCAAACACAAACACACACTCAAACACACACACACACACACACACACACACACACACACACACATACACAAACACTAGATGTCTTGTAGGTTTGGACCTTCACTTGTCCATTATGTTTGAAGACCGAAAAAGGAAAATATTGATAAACAATTATATAAAGTAATAATCTCCCTTTTATAAAATATGACTGATGAGAACATATTGCTTTTTCTATTCCTGTGTGTTTGGTGGGTCCTTCCTCCACCTCACCTCCCCAGGCCTCGACCATCACATGACACAGGCCTGATGCTCCACGTTCATCACACTGATATCACACTTATAGTTTCAGATCTAAATGTATAAAGATGTATTCTTATATAAAATAAACCCTATTCCAAAATAATCCTACGTAGTTATATGTTGGGGTGTGCAGCTGAATGTTAGGAAGAGAAAATGGAAGACAGAACGACAGAAAAACAGGCAGACAGGCTTAAGGAAGCCAGTAGGTCAACACGATAACAGCCACCAAGCAGCCTACCGGCCCACAACACACCTGTCGCTTGGAGCAGCTCAACTTTTTATTTCACTTGAATTCATCGTTCATTTTTGTCGAAAATAATTCAGTTAAATGTTTCCATCAACAAAACAATGATTTGTATTGAGTTTAATTATTGAGCTGAGTGAAATTATTAGAAAAATACCATTTTAAAAGCCCTACTATGAATCTCAGTTGTAGCATACATCACTGTTTTCATAATTAGGATTATAGAATAAGAAAAACTTTATGTAATTATAATATGCCATCCATTCAGGTTGATCCTGTTATTCCTTTCAGCCTTCAGCCTCTAGGATGCAGGAGTGCTGGAAGCCTATTAGGCTCCAGCAGGACACCACGTTAATCCATTGATCACGTGGACGCGGAGGACCTGTGCATCAGGAGGAATCTTTGGTCAACACGTGTGTTGAGTGCGTTCTCGTTTGGCGTCATGAGACTGGCCTACCAAAGTGTCTTCTTTTGACATGTCTGTCGGTGTTATGTCGGTCATGGCCTTATGCCCTTTAGACAACCAAAAGACAAACACAACCCAGCCGGCTGCTAACGGGAGGAACAGCGCGTAAAGAACCGGTATCACACATCACGGAGAACCTATCCAACAAATGTGACTCTTGAGACGCACTAGTGGTGCGCATAGAGGTGATCTTCACACACATTGACCCAGTTGGACTGCGCGCCACCGCTCCTAATGCGCCATGACGCACGGCTAGTAGCCTACAGCACAATAATAGCAGAAACCTGGCCAATGGGAAGATGAAACACAACATGAGATCATATTCAATACTTTGACTCACCCAGCTAGCGCATGAGAGAGCTGCCAGTACAGCTGCCATCCCCGTGGAGTCAGCGCACTGGAGCGCAGAATGAAGTCCTTCTCTTACTGGAGTAAACCCCGTTCCTTATCTTGCCCTCCAGGTTGGGTTTACAACCGTGTTACTAAACCACGTGAATGAGATGTTTTATCCAAATATCTGGTATATCTGAATATATGAGGTCTCACGGATAGTGATGAAATATGCACTGTCTGTCACTGTTTCTCTTCAGTCCAACTGTCAATCACTCCTCCAGGCGTCGATTGATGTCATTACGCACTAACTGGTGTGTTCCAGATTCCTCGGACGCCAGCCTTCCGAGGGGCAAGTCGGGAAATCTCCCAGCTTTCTTGCGGCATTTCTCGGAGGCACCGCCCCCTTTTTGTCTTCATCTCAACAAAAATGGTTGCGCCCGTAAAGAGATATATTTTCTTGGTATTTGTACCACGTTGGTCATCTTAACGTTTTATATTGCTGCTTTATTCCGGTCACCAGTTAATGCGTGCAATACAATGTTAAGTTTTGTCTTTTGTTTTTTGGGCTGGTTTGCTGAGAGGCTAATGTAGCTAACAATAAATAACGAATAGCCAATTTCATGACCCAATCACAAAGACAAACGGTTCGCTTTGCACCTCGGAAGGCTGGTGCCCGTGGCATCTGGATCACTTGTGATCCACATGCGCATGAATACAGGCACACAAACACATGCATGCGCGCGCACACACACACACACACACACACACACACACACACACACACACACACACACACACACACACACACACACACACACACACACACACACACACACACACACACACATGTTGCTTAAATTCTTGGTGCTACTACCACCAAGATCTGCTACCACCACCAAGATCTGCTAATCACACATTGGACTTTTATTATTCTAAAATAATCACATTTTAATTGGTTATGTATTTGATTAGCCTATGGTCCAAATGGTGTATCTGATGCCAACAGTTTTTTGTAACACTGTTGTAACGATGTCACAACCAAATATAATAATTATTGTGTGAGCGTTTGTAATAATAATTTCTATATTTTGTTACAGCGTCAGCATAGAAAATACATAAGCGTGTTGTTTCTTCCCTCTAGTGGTGTGTGTCGTGTATTTCAGTGGTTCTCAAGTTGTCAAACCTCATAACCCACATGGTTTGTTAGTTCATGAAAAAATGATTTACTTGTATTGCAGTAATTGACAATGCTTTCAGGCATTGCTAAAGACAATGAGCGAACAAAAGGCTGCAACAATTAGGGCTAAACTCAATGCAAAAGCCATTGATCCATTATTCAATTGATAATTGATGGACTTCAAAGATTAAGGTTTGCCATCTGTTCTGCCACCCACTTCATTAGGCCCCCGACCAGTCTGCTGGGATTGGAACCACTGGGGGAATTTAGTAAAGAGAGAGAGAGAGAGAGAGAGAGAGAGAGAGAGAGAGAGAGAGAGAGAGAGAGAGAGAGAGAGAGAGAGAGAGAGAGAGAGAGAGAGAGAGAGAGAGAGAGAGAGAGAGAGAGAGAGAGAGAGAGAGTGTGCAGGAAGCAGGTTTTCTAGGTTGTAGCCAATGTTTATATCTGAAACACAAATGCTGGGCTGTGTATCTCAGTCAGATCTGTCATTACATTTCCTTCCTGGCATTTTTCACTGCAGAAAAAAACAAACATTTTCAACAGATTGATTAGCTCTTTTTTGTGGTCAGCTGCGGTGAAATCAAGAAGCTGTGGCAGAGGTGTATTTGAACGGACCAGACCTCAGACAGGGTCTGCTCGTTCTACAGTCTCAGTCTGTCATGCTTTTCAGCCTGGAGGGATGGACCACAAATATCCATCATTATTAGCAGAATTAATAAGGTTATCAAATCACAACATATTGATCTGGCTACACCCCATCCCTGTCATGGTTCTCTTAGGGTTAAGATGCTGTTGCCCCTGGCTCTAAGTGTGTTCCGTTAGGGTTTATTTTTTTTATTGTTTAAAGGGATCCCCATTAGCTGTCATACACACACATACACACAAGCACACAAACAAACACATTGGACTGCATATGGCAGTTTTTCAAAGTGGTTTACCAAGTGTTTACTAAACCAGTTTCTATGCTATTTCTGAAGGTAACAACATGACTATTTTCGGTTGGCTGCTGGTGAGGCCTGCAGTGCATCTGAACCATGCCAGCTCCGCCCGTGGGCCCATTTCTTGTGTACGTAGGGACCAGGGGGTCCAGTAGGGCCTGTGTCCTCTCCCCCGCTTTCCAGTGGTCTGCATAGTGATCCTCACACATCATCAATCTCCCCACGTCCCAGCATGTGGCAACCAACGCACGGTGCCAGCTCCTACATTAGCGCTGGTATTCACAAGTTGCTTCATTGACTTGCCGCGGCACCCTGTGACAAGTTGGAGCAAGCCAGTCAGAAGAGCTTGCTGCAGCCAACCGAGTGAGGCTTACAGTAGGGAGAGAATACCTCCTCCCGGAGCAGGGAAACACTGGCCAATGCTTGCCTCAACCTATCTGCCCGTGTTGGTAAAGGATATAACACCGTGGTATTCTACTCCTTCACTGACAGTCGGGTCAGAAGGAGTATGGCCGGGCGGTGGCGCTGACCTCACAAATAAATCTGGAGGGTTGAGTGTTGGTTTATAGGCCAGTCAATGGTTAACAGCTATTTAAGACATAGATTAAAATAAATATAGCATAAGGTACGAAAAGAGAAAAAAAAGTATAAAATATAATATAATAATAGAATAAAGAAATATATATATAATAATTCTAAAAATGATATAATAAACGAATGAAATTTGTGTAAACTCTTCATTTTCAACGTCTATACACACTGGTGTATTGAAAATGCATGTCAGTCACCTTTTGTCGATATTTATTCCACAATAATATTTTTATATTTAGCAAATCATTTTTATTAAAACCACATAAATCAAGATAGGTCTACAATACAATGATGACATTGTTAAGAAGTGGGCGTGGTCTTCTCTTTTGGTTTCACATTGAAAGCAATTTTTTTTTAAGTAAGCAGATGCGTAGCTACCTTAGAGCGAGTATGTAGTCTAAAGACGAGGGAGTCTTGACTCACTCTATTTGATCAAAGATGGTGAAGATTGAACCAGTCCCGAGTAATTTCTCGTGTGGTGCGATAAATCTGAATTTTACGCACGCCTTCTTACCCACGGTATTCATCCTGGTCTTCATCTTCGGGACGGTTTTCAATGTCTGGGGTCTCCGGGGCGTGTACAAGGGCTGGAAGAAGATGGGAAACATAAACGTGTTTGTGCTGAACCTCGGAATAGCGGACTTGTTGTATGTTTTCACGCTGCCCTTTTTGATCCACTATTACGCGCAAAAGAGCAAATGGACTTTTGGAGCCGCCTTCTGTAAAGTGACCAGATTCTGCTTCAACCTCAACCTGTACGGCAGCATCGGCTTCCTCACGTGTATCAGTATCTACAGATACCTGGGCATCGTCCACCCCATGAGGGTCATGGGGAAGATCAGCACCAGACACTCCGTAGTAATCAGCGCCGTGGTTTGGACTCTGGTTCTCATCCAAATCCTCCCAGATATGTCCTTTGAAAAAACTCCGAGCAATTCCTCCCAGTCGTGCTACGATACCACGGAGGACAGCCGGATCGACGGATACCTGTCGTACAGCCTAGGCTGGAGCATCACGGGGTTCGCCGTCCCGCTGCTCATCATCCTGGCCTGCTACGGCCACGTGGTGGTTGTCCTCGCCACGAACGCCAACGTGAACGCACTGCTGAAGCAACGGTGTCTGAAGCTGGTGATCATCCTGACCATTCTGTTCGCCATCTGCTTCATCCCTTACCACGTGTTCCGTTATCTCAACCTGCAGGTCTGCACCTCATTACTTATTATTGCTCATAACTTATTACCACTGTTTTAATTTCTCTTGTTATTACTTGCTTTATTTTATTTTATTATTATTATTTATTATTGTGATCTATGCTGCTACTTAATTTTACATATTTTTATATTGACTTTATCTTGTATTGTTGCTGCTATGTGGCTGTTGAGGAACCAAGCCTCAGAATTGTACTTGTGTGTACAATAAGATGTAATAAAAGTCATTCTGATTCTGATTCTGCAGAGCAGGAGATCAAAGCTTCAAGGGGTCTGTCACGCCAACTTCAGGAGCATCTACATCGCCCACCAGGTGGGCCGGGGTCTGGCCTGCCTCAACAGCGCCCTGAACCCTCTCATGTACTTAGTGGCAAATGATGATTTTCTGATGCATTTACATAATCTGAACCAACAAGCCAGACTGTCTCTGGCCGGTTGGAAGACCGCCGTCCTTTACCGCAAAACCTCGAGGATGGAAGAGTCTTGAGACTGGAGAACTTACAAACTACAACCATACATTTTTTGCATTTCTGTATCTCAAACTCTTTTCCCTGTCTTTTCTGGCCTTAAAGCATTTATCATGGTCGAGTATGTGCTGTTTACAATCTAGTTCATGATAATATATGTGCTTAAGGAGATACTTTGCGTAAATAAATCAGTGCCTTGGGACATAACTAATGGATGTCCCTCAAAAACCATTTGGAATAAAAGCTTCAAATGTACTACCACAGATTTGATACTGCTCTAAATTGTGTCATACACAAACACAAGTTGTCTGGCAGTCAGGCCATGCATAGATCGAACTCTGATTTATGTGTATTACTGCTGTAACTGAAGGCTAATATTTGTACTTAAGCTTGTCCCCTGGTCCTAACACTGCTTAATGTACTCAATGTTCATGTAAGTTATCCTTTGTATATATGTGTACGACTGTAAATCTACACCTTGCCATGCTATAGCTTGTCAAGCTGTGTGTATAAAGCAAAACCATTCGCCTAATCTGGCTCATGGTGTGATAAGTTTGTGTGTTCATCGCACCTGGCCCCGCGCTGATGATGAAGAGTTAAAGTGACCTTAAAGTTAGCTTTCAGAAAGGGCCTGAAATGTGCTTTTGTGTGTGTTCATGAATAAAAGCATGTCTTTTGTAACCACGTGTGTGTAAGAGTGTGTTATGACTGTTCTCAGAGGAAGGGTGTTGGTGAGGAAACAACAGGAACCACAAACTCAGCTCCAACAACGGTCTGGCCTTGAGTCGGTAAGAAAATAATCCACAATGAAACATTGTTGTAAAACTAAAAAACGATTCGGTTAATATTAATATACATTTTCTGCCAAATGCATGACTAAGAAATAATTTTGAAACTATTCAAAACTAATCCAAGAATAAGTCAACAGTGTCAACAGTAGTATTGCTAAGGTATCGCTTCTGTTTTTAGTTTCAGGGTGAAACTGGGTTTCACCCTCAACGCACTGTACTGTGTGTCCTGTGTGTTCCTCCAGAGCTTCACACCACGCTGCTGAACCGTACAGAGTCCCTGAGCACTTTATGATGTGTGTTCTTGTTTGATGAATGTAGGATGTGTAGTTCCCCCCCTGGTCTAGTCAACATTCACTGGCTGGGTGTGAAACACTTCCAGTAACCGTCTCTTGTCTTGTTATCTGAGGATATGGCACTGCTCCAAGCAGCAGGTTGGGATCCGTTGGATTTAGGCAGAACTCAGGTGCGTGCTTCCCTGGAGCACCTCCAAAATTGCTGATTCAAATCTCAAGGACCAACTTCAATCCATCGAGGGGGGAATCTAAAGGGGTCCTCCTGGAGACGTCTCAGTCTCTTTGGGATCCTATTGTGATAAGAGGTGGTAGCAGGTGTGTTTATGAACATCACTCCAATGGCTTGCAGATCCAAACCGTGTCGTCTGTGTGATGTCACTCCGTTGGTAGTGACATCACACACAGTGGCCAAGCCTCCACATGAAAGGGAAAAGGGATTACGGATTGACCGTACTTACAGTACACTTACTGTACAGTAAGTATAGGAAGTGTATCACGTATATATACTATTATATACTGAATGGAAGTCGGTTGGTATAAATGCAACATTATGTACAGAGTCATTCATTGTCTAACAGTATGCCAACTTAGTCTGTTCATTATAGTACATTAATTAACTTGATGGCAATGTAAATAACAGTAACATTAGATTACCCCATTTTAATATAATAAGTAGTGTTCATGTAACAAGCGGTGAATTTGATACCATAAATGGGGTTAGCATGACTCCTGTCTCTCTATCCTGGCAGCCATCCTTTTTCTTTCTTGTCTTCTTGCGGTTGGTGTGTTTGGATGTGTAAATCCTTCCTGGGTCCGCTGGATTAGGAGCATAGCCTGTTCCGCCACTGTCACTCAACATTGAAATCCTGCTGCATGACTGTGAGGCACAGGGATGACTGCCTCGCCGCGGAGTTCATTTGTTTTGCTGACTGCAGAGAGGTGGGAAAGGAGGACCATGTGACCAAACAGCCTGTGTCAGGGATGGCTGCCGCAATATAGATTATCTATCACCAATTAACATTTATTTTCACATACAAATATTGCCTACAGCCCCTTTAACACACATTGAAGTATGTAATTAAGAGAATGGGCTATTAGACATTGTCTATTGCTTCAGTCTAGACAGGTCAAGGTATGTTTGGTTGTTCTATTGAATTAGGCAGCTAAAGGATTATTTAGACTAAATTGATTAAATAGACTCAAGGAAGGAAAACGATGCGCCTTGGGATACAATAGTTTTGGTTATGAAATTATTGAGTTTACCTTCCTGTTATCTAGAAAAACGCTGGACCTACAGTCATGGGCGGGGTCATCTGGGGTCATACGGGGGTCAGCGTCCTGGAGGAAGACCAGGTGAGTTTCCCCATGTTTTCCACATGGATCCACATGGGCTTTTGCAAGTGATAAATGTGTACCAGGTACCCTGCATGAGTTGCCTTAACTTTTCTGAGATTATTCTCAGGTTGAGTAAAGCAAAAGAGTTGCCTTTCCCCGAGTTCTGACCAGCTCCTTGAAACGGCCACGGTCTGGCACATCTGGAAATTGATGTTCTCAAATATTTTGTTAACAAGAATGTTAACACACACTGCTCTCAGCAAAGGCTGGGCCACTGCAAATATACAAACAAAGGGAGGATGAGCGCACCGTAGAGGCATGCTACATCCTCGACCTTATCCGCACTACACCCAGCGCTCACGCAAGACCTCTTCTCTTTTTGTGATGGTTGGCGTCGCTATAGTTACTACATCATTGTCACTAACATGACATGTTGGAGGAAAATATCACAATTCTGTCATAAGGTTTTGTATAAATAAAGTGCCTCTCGTCTTCCTCCATTGAACACAGTGTCTCTCGTCTTCCTCCATTGAACACAAGTCAGCCTTCCGTTTAATCCGCAATGTTAATTTTATTCAAAGAAAGGTTAGCTTTAGCCAACAGAAAAAGAAAAGAGTTCTGGCTCCCTGAGCCCCGGCCCAGCGCTCCTTTAGTGTCCAGCGCTCTTTAGTGTTGTCTCACTCCCGCCTCGAGGGGTTAATCCCGGTGTTACTCCGAATTCTGCGACCCACCGAAAAGTGTGACCCCAGGGGGCGCTGTTGCCTATTTTTTGCAAAGTTTGAAGCGTAGACAGGCATAAAACATAAAACAAAAACATAAATTAAACATAAGATCTCCCCCCTACCAATGACCTTTTTATTAAAAGGTGCTTAATAAACACATTTGTTTTGATTTCATTAGCATTTTACAGACCCATACAATGATAGGGCGTTTAGTACTTCACCGTCGCTTCTTTACCCATAAAAAGCTACAGTCAGTGTTAAATTACGCTGATTTACCTTTGAGCATTTCCTATTATAGGCTACTGTGTAAAACGCTGTTTAGAATTGATGTTAGTATCAAGAAAAGAAAGACCCACCGGTGGGGGGAGATCTTATGTTTTATTTATGTTTTTGACCTTGAAGAGAGACAACAGCCCGCCCGACGCCATCAACACTGTGCTGAGGGGGGTGGCCGGCTTGGTCGGCTTGGCGGGGAACGACCACCCCCTTCCTCTTCCTCTGCCGACGATGACCTCCAGCCTCATCTCTCCCACAGCTATCTCTCCAGCCCCAATGTCTCCTCCCTTTGCGATTTTCCAGCCGAATATAAGAGACTGGAATATGTTGGAATATCTGCGTCATTGATAGCATCGCCATGTCCTGGCGACAGGCTGATAACTCCCAAGAGGATGGCGCCCCCCCCCCTATACTGATTGTAGTCCTGAGTATTACTGAGACAAAAAAGGGTTCAGCCATAGACACAGTATAAAGGAAGTTTCACATAATCTGCTGAACCCAAGGTTGCCTACGTCAAAGCAGGGCAACTTTCGCATTCATGCTGTAACCACTAAGAGAGTAAACAAAGGGAAACTTAGACACACTGCTAACCTCACAAATCTCATATCTATTGCCTCCAAACCAAAACCAACCTTAAAGCCTATCAACAACACCATCAGGATGGCTCTACTTAATGTGAGGTCTCTTAATAACAAATCATTTTTAGTTAATGATTTTATTACCATTTCTAAACTGGATTTTATGTTTTTAACTGAAACATGGCTGGAACAAATTAACAGTGCAACCGTTCTGATAGAGACAGCTCCTCCCAACTATAATTTTTTTGATGCATGTAGATCTGGAAAAAGAGGTGGAGGGGTTGCTGCTATATTTAAAAATGTATTTCAGGGGAAACAGATGTTATTTGGTGATTTTCCATCGTTCGAATAACTTACTGCTGTATTGAAATGCTCCCCCAGAGTTCTCCTATTAATTATTTACAGGCCACCCACATATTCTGCAAATTTTTTCGATGACTTCACAGAATTATTGTCTAGCAACTCCACAGAATTTGACTGTCTAGTTATAACTGGTGACTTCAATTTTCATACTGATGATTTGAATGACAAGTGTGCAAAACAACTTTTTGCCATTCTGGACACATTTGAACTGTCTCAACATGTGAAAGAGGCTACTCAAGGGGCACACTCTAGACCTGGTTATCACAAAGGGCCTCAATGTTTCTGATCTCTCTGTGACTGATCTTTCCTTGTCTGACCACTTTTGTGTTTTCTTTAACATATCTTTTATTCCCGACATACAGACAAAATCAAACACTGTCAAAAAACGGTATATCAATGAAGATTCTAATGTACTTTTTAAGAAGGCCATCTCCTTGCTACCACCTCTAAACCCATGTTCTGCTGATGATCTTGTAGAAAACTTTAATTTGAACATTTTGAAAGTCATAGATGTCATTGCACCTTATAAGGTTAAAACGATTTCTGGAAAGCAAAAGGCACCCTGGAGAAAAGCTGCTTCTGTAACAGCACAGAAAAAGGAATGCAGGAAGGTTGAACGCATCTGGCGTAAAACTAAACTTCATATTCACCATGATATCTATAAAGAGAGCCTCCGTGCCTACAATTTAGACTTAAAAAATGCTAGAGAAACATTTTTCTCCAATATCATTAAAACCAACACTAATAATGCAAAAACCCTATTTGCAACTGTTGACAGACTGACCAACCCCCCAACAGAAATTCCACCTGATCTCCATTCCACGCAGAAATGCAATGAGTTTGCAGCTTTTTATATTGATAAAATTGAAGGTATCAGACGCGCCATCAATATCTCACCCTGTTCAGGCAAAAATTACGTGGCAAGGATGGCATGCTTTAATGTTATAGACTCTCAAAATCTTGTGGAAACTGTGACACAACTAAAGCCATCCACCTATTGCCTTGATACTATACCTACCAACCTCTTTAAGAATGGTTTCGACTGCCTAGCAGTAGACATATTGCAGATAGTTAACAACTCTCTCCAGTCAGGCAATTTCCCAAAAGCTTTGAAAACGGCAGTTATTAAACCCCTTTTAAAAAAGAGGAGCCTAGATGCCTCTATTATTAACAACTACAGACCAATATCAAATCTACCCTTCATAAGTAAAATCATTGAGAAAGTTGTCCTCCAGCAACTAAATCACTTCCTGGCATCAACTGGTTGCTATGACACCTTCCAATCAGGATTTCGACCCCTGCACAGCACTGAGACCGCCCTTATTAAAGTTGTAAACGACATCCGTCTTAACACAGACTCTGGCAAAACCTCAATACTAATGCTACTTGACCTCAGTGCTGCATTCGACACTGTAGACCATACATTACTTCTGGAAAGGTTCGAAAACTGGGTGGGGCTTTCAGGCACTGTCTTAAATTGGTTCAGGTCCTGCCTACAAAATAGGAACTACTTTGTTTCCATTGGCGACTTTGTATCAGAATCAACCAACGTGACATGTGGAGTCCCACAAGGTTCGATCTTAGGACCCTCTTTATTCAACATCTACATGCTCCCACTAGGGCAAATCATGCAAAATAACAATATTGACCATCATTGCTATGCTGATGACACGCAAATCTATGTATCGCTATCACCAAATGACTATCGGCCCATAGATCTGCTGTACCAGTGCATTGAGCAAGTGAAGGAATGGATGTGCCGAAATTTCCTTCAACTAAATGAGGACAAAACAGAGATAATTGTATTTGGTTCTAAAACGGAAAGGCTTAAAGTAACCCAACACCTTCACTCTCTGTCCCTGAAAACCTCAATCAAAGCCAGAAATCTAGGGGTTATCATGGATTCAGATTTACATTTTGACAGTCACATCAAATCAGTTACAAAATCGGCATATTATCACCTTAAATATGTAGCAAGACTTAGAGGGCTCATGTCCACCGAAGACTTACAAAAACTTGTACATGCCTTTATCACTAGTAAGCTTGATTACTGCAATGGTCTCCTTACAGGTCTCCCAAAACAAACTCTGAGGAAGCTTCAGCTTGTTCAGAATGCTGCTGCTAGAGTTCTAACAAAGACCAAAAAATGTGATCATATTACACCAATTCTGAAATCGTTACATTGGCTTCCTGTAGGTCAGAGAATTGATTTTAAAATCATGTTGCTAACCTATAAATCCCTACATGGTTTAGGCCCAAAATATTTAACTGATATGCTTCCACTACCTCAGCCTTCTAGACCACTAAGATCCTCTGAGACCAATCTGTTAATTATCCCCAGAGTAAACACAAAACATGGGAAAGCAGGATTTAGTTACTATGCAACAACTAGCTGGAATAAACTCCCAGAGGATTTAAGACTTGTCCCAATTCTGAGCACCTTTAAAACAAGACTGAAGACATTTATGTTTGCTATAGCTTTCTGCTAAATCTTAAATACATTGCACTTTCTAAAAAGCTTTTTTAACTTTGCCTTTATTTTCTATTTTAATACTAAAATGCCTTTTTCTATTTTACCCATTTCTTTGCATATATTTTTCTTTTACTTATCTATTATTTTATTTTATTGTATGACAATGTTTATATGTGAAGCACTTTGAGTCTGCCTTGTGTATGAAAAGTGCTATATAAATAAAGTTGCCTTGCCTTGCCTTGCCTTTTTGACTTTTGCCCAAAAATCATGTTCGAAGTTTGTTTGTTTATTAATATTCGAATATATTCGAATATTTATTAATAATATTTTGACCATTAAATGCCTTCAGTAAGACCTGGGCTGAATCTGAATACTTAGTACATACTATTTCTGTTCAGTGTCTACTACTTGACCGTACTACACTTGACAGTGTAGTACGGTCTACAGCTATGCGTAGAACGCCTCCGAACGCTTCAGAAAACCGCCGAAACTCCACCGGATGTTTGGAGATGACGTATCTCCCCTCAGATGCCGGGAAAATTACCTTGATAAGTTACCAGTTGTCCGTCTTGTCATTGTTGCTATTAAATTAAAAATGTCTCTTTTTACTTAATTACTTACTTTACTTTTTTTAATGTCTCTTTTCTGCGCCGCTTTCTACGACGTCTTTCTAAGCCGCTGTTGGTAGAGTCGGGTCAGCGATCACTTCTTTGTTCGTTACCAGACTCCGGTTGCATTGTGGGATAGCGTAGTGACCTACCATTGTATACTGTGGCGGTAGTACGCATTGGGAAACGTTTTCCGTACTACACAATGCGTACTGAGCATTCGGACGAGCTATATTTGTGGCGTACTACAAAATGCATACTATAAGTATGAGTATTCGGATTCAGCCCTGGATTGGGCTTTCCGAGGTTTGTTCACCGGCGTTGCGTGTTCCAACGGTGTATTAGGTTTCTAATAAATCGCTGTCTAATCAATACTTCATTCACTGCCTATTCCGTGGTCATTACAATATTATGAATAGACTGCGTCGGGTTCTCCGACGTCTCTCCCTCTTGGCCTGCCCATAACAGGTTCGAATATTAATGGCTGCCTAATATTCGTTCGAATTTTGATTTATTTTTTGAGATTCGAATTATATTAGAATCACGAAGTTCGGAGTCAAAGCCCTAACGTGCATGTTGCAGAAAATGTGCAACAGCGCCCCTTGGGGTCACACTTTTCGGTGGGTCGCAGAATTCGATGTATCACCGGTAAACGTTCCTGCGCCCGAACTTCCTTCTCCCCCGCAGCTCTTGGCTGTTTCCCAATGTCAAGGAAGCATGCTCAACGGCCGCCCTTTTAAGGACGCTACGTCATAGAACGCCGACAAGCACTGTTCCAATGTTGAGGGCACTCGAAAGCCGCGCCATTTTTGCGTCCTTTGTTTTTGAGAATTCCGAGATTTTTCAAGGATGCATCGCTGCATCCTAGACGAGCCAAAACTACCCACAATCCTCTGCGTTCACTGGGCGGGTTCTTGAAAATGGCAGCGCAGTACACGTTCAAATGAAGTGAAGTTATATTAGTTTTCAGAAATATTTTGTGCCGTATTGCTTTTTATAGATTCATCATGTTAATAATCAAGCCTAAAGACCTGTGCAACGTTTTTGCAACTTAATGATACGTTGCTATATTTTGCATGGACGTAGCTGGTGTTAAACACCACTGTCACCAATGTCAATTTACTCGCTCACAAGATTACATTATTTATGTATACCTATTTATGTTTGTGTTGAATCGTTTTTTTTAGGGTCAGTCCAGCAAACGGAGGCTTTTGTGCGCCGGGTGGCACGCAAACATTTGTTTACTGGTGGAAGGGATAGTGCCACTATCCAATGTTGTAAAATGAATGCACAACCGATCGTTTGTAATTTTTAATGAACGTATATAATTGTATTTTATATGATATATTATGTGTTCAAACCACTGGTAGATTGTAGGCATATATGAATGAATGAATCAGATCAGTTAAATAATATATCCAAATAAATACATGTTTATCATCTCTTTCTTTGTCTTTCCCCCCCTGCATAATAGTAATCAAACGTACTGTAAATGTGATGCATGAATTAAGTTCTCAGACAATTTCACTTAGTTTTATAAAAATTGAATGGATATTCCTTTTAATAAAGACGATTCTATCAACCGCAACAAAGCTTTTGTGACTTCCCCAAAGAGGCTCCATGCGAAGGAGACATGACCGCATTCATAACAGACAAAAGTCAAATAAATATCGATAAGCTTGATTGCTGCCATGTTTTATTCATAAGCGCACATGTGTTTACAAGCGGACACGCAGTATTAAAAAGCGGAAGCGGAAGCGCTTCCACACTACCAAGTCGTTACAAAGTCTGAACGTTACAAACGCTAGGAAGCACTCGAGCTAGCACTCTAGTCTCATCTCCATAGGACGCGACTAGCAAGGACGCGTCCTAGCAAGGCTACAGCCTTCACTTTGGGAAACAGCCCTTGTCTCTAGAAGAGGACAATCCTCTTCAGTCGCGGACTGCCTCTCTAGGTTTCTGAGCAATCCCCGAGTTAGGGTGCGTTCTTCTCTCTGCAACACACAACACACATCATAGTTTGTGTAGCCCTAGTGGGGCATTAGAATATCTAGATATGGACTAGTGTCTAGGTTCGTAAGGAGTAGGGCCCGACCGATATTGATTTTTGAGTGCCGATGCCGATTATTTTCAGAGAAAAATTACGATTACGATTTAATCGGCCGATTAAAATTATTATTATTATTATTTTTTAAAAGCATATAAAACGTAGTTTTTGATACCTTAAATATACTTTAAACACTTTTGACGAATATGTGAATTGAATGCAGAACCTTTGAGTGTTTTAGAATACATTTACAGTCAAAAATGAGTGTAATGTAAAATGTAAAATAAATAACTGAGCGTGCTTTCATGTTGTACGGTAAAATTCAATCTCCTCTTTTTTACTCCAGCTAAAGTTGTTAGTTAGCAAGGCGAGTAGGAGCGCAATCTGCAGGATACTAAGCGCAATAACATTAAAAAAAATAAAAAATAATAATAATCGGTTGTACTCTGCGTCTTTTTGGCCGATGCCGATTATTTTCAAAAAGGCTATAATCGGCCGATTAAATCGGCAGGTCGATGAATCGGTCGGCAAGAATTCAATGACAACACAATGATCAACTGGAGCCACAGGTAACTATTAAATTGACTGTATTCTTGGTCGGAAAAATTATAACAATATGGATTTCAGTGCAATCAATAACATTCACCAATGTTTCACAATTTAGACCATAACATTAGGTCAGGAACAATTATCTTTAACCACCATAGAATGGCTGCAAAATGTCCATTAGAAAAAATTAAATGTTTAAACAAGATAAATTCCTTGCAAGTGTTCCTTCGATTCTTCGGTTCGGCCAGTTCAGCATGCGTTAGTCAAAAGGGGAAATGTCAAGTCAGAAGTCAAAAGTCAGGGGTCATGTGTGGCGATTCAGAGCGCTTTCACCTGAGATACTCAAGTGATGCAGGTAAATGAAGGATATGCTCCTCCTGGGCACAGGTGATCTCGGTCCACTCCTTTGGATAAGGATGTATCTTCTTCCCTAGCTCGCCACCCCTTCGTCAAGGGGAATTCGATCCAGATCTCAAAGTGTTTCCAAGGATTCCAAAAAACCTAGCCTATATAAAAACAGACTATTATACATGGGTCTTAGAATAACACTCTTTATGGCCATAATGGATACCATCAAAAACATACTGTTGAAACACAGTAGTATTGCAGTAATGCAGAATTATCTTTTTAACTATATCATGAATTACAAATCATTTCAACTCTTTTAACCATGAAATATGATTAAATACGCCTTAGTTAACATGCAACACAAAAAACATCTTACAGGCTTCACCTCAACATATTCAATTCAAGGCTATAATAAGTGCATCTAGAACAGTCTTTTTAAACATATGCTACATACCATTAGCACAAGTAGTGCATAACCGAGCATACATGCTCGAGTTGTAAACATTAAACACCACAAAAGTAAAGTGCAAACAAATGGGGCAGCAAAGTAAAATGGCTTAGCTTCCTATTTTCCATCAGCTTATCAGTGAAATAATGTGCTGCTTTTACTGTAGCTCAGAACAGTTAACATAGTCAGGTTCACACACAGCGGTAAAATACCAGCATTCTTAAAGGCCCACTATGCAACTTCTGGCATTTCTTCGGTTTTCTTGGTTTTGGCACGCACATTTCTCTACACAGCGCCCCCTACAGCTTCGTAGTAGATATTTTACAACACTGTCGTAACAACTCGTTGACGACCCTTCCCCATGCACTTCTACGCGAGCCATGTGCATTTGTTTTCAAAGAAGCCGGCGAATGCGTGGAGCCATGTCCGAAGTAGATGTTCATAAAGTGTAGGCAAGGTTATACATTTTTAAAAGGGTGTATTTGTATTGCAATAAACATAAATCCATAATTTTTTATAGTTGACGGGGAGAATTTATACCCTAGATTATAATTGTTTTATCTTAGGTTGAACAGAACAATCTGTGTAAGAGTGTTGGCCAACATAATAATCTAAATAAACAAGAACCTGGATTCGGGGGTTCAGTCTGTATCTGGGGGATGAGACAAACGAACAGCAAAACACCCATGGAAACAAAGGTGTTTATATGGTTGCAACCAAGCAAGCTAGAAACAGACAGGGCTCACAACAAAACGGTCGAGAACATTTTTTTACAGGGCTCACAACAAAATGGTTGAGCAAACACATTTGTACAGAGACTATCAACATCAAGAATACCACAAAGTCAAAGTTCACCCAAGGGTACTTTCAATTTCAAAAGCAACACGGCCAAGTCGGCGTCTGATTTGCAGTCTTCTTTTTCTTTCAGTTCACGCTATTCCTGAAAAGCTTGCCCAACGTTTACTCGTGTCTGGCCTCTCTGTCGGTCAGTCTCCCTTTTCTCTTCTTCTGTTCCTCCGACATTGGGTTTCTCTGTCTCTTTTTAGTCGGCTGATCTATGATGAATGTAACAATCCCTTAGTTACTTGTGTTTATATCGAGCCGGTTCCGTGTTTGGGGGTCTGTGCCGTAAAGCAATTTGTTACTTTGCGAGACCCGAGACTCCCGCGAGAGTGGGCGGCGGGTCGCCGGCAGAAACATATTCCTTTTCTCCGCCAAGATGCGCAAGGGGGAGTCGAAACAACGAACAATCAAACATAAATAATAATAGAACCATCGCAATGACTCTTAGCCTGTTATATTAAGGTAAATCAAGCCAAAAAAGTTGCATAGTTCCCCTTTCACTCGTGTCTGATCTCTTTTCTGGTCCATTCTTCTTTTGTTCCACCGACAGTCGCCTCTTGGGTCCCTTATCAGTCGATTGATCCATGATGAATGCAACAATTGCCTCGCAACTGGCTGTTTATATCTAGCCGGTGCCATGTTTGGGTGTGTGTCTGTGCCGTAAAGCATTTTCGAAACTACAATCTGACTACATTTTCGAGGCGCGATTGGATACTTCCGCTGCGTCACATCCGGATTGTGTCGGTCCGAACAGAGCAAATTGCATATGCGCTTTTTCCTTGGAGAGGTGACATGGGGCAATGACACACCCACCAAAAAACCCAGAAATGGTTGCAGAACCATCAGAATAACCAGCCGAAAACAATAAAACTCCCGGCGCTCGGTCATCAATTCCCTCTCTCTCACTTCGGGTTAGTTTCCCTTCAACTCCACTCAGTTTTAATATAGTTTAATAACTGCCTCTCTATAGTTGACTCGTTTTCTCAGCTCGTTTTTCACTCGTCTGCTTGCGTTAGCGTTCTAGCTGCGCATGGACGACAGCACATGAAGGGGCGGGGCTTACTTCCCTCTAACCATTGGGAGGTCTGTATTCTTAGATACAGCCAATAAGCAAAATCACTGATTGACAGCTTAATAACCCAACAGGTTAACAATATAAGGCTTAAGGGAATATAACAGACAAAGAACAGAGGGGAAACTTTATGAGAAATAAGGGGATTATATGGGAATAAAATAATATATCTGGGCCCAATTTCCAACAGGGTTACATTTGCAAAATGGCTTTACAATACCTCACACGAGTCCTGTGTCTGCTCGTGTTCTTCCGCCTCCCATTGTGCTGAGTCGGGCCAGCGCCAATGTGCCAGCTTGGGGAAATCGGCGGTTCTCTCTCTCTACCACCACTCCCCTGGGCCTTGGACTCCTGGGGTCTGACGTGCCCACGTCCGGTGGCAGCCCAGATAGGAGTCCTCCTCTAGGCCCAGGCGGCACTTGGCTGAGATGGCGGTGAGGCCTGCCTTCCATGCTCCCCCACGAACGCCCGCAGGTGCCATATGTGGACGTCCAACCTGGCACTGTGTATGACGTCCTTGAGGTATGCTGCAGCGTAGGCATCGTGGGGGAACAGAAGGGGAGGATGGTGAAGTTGGCATTCTGAAAAACCCCTCGTTTTCAGAATGCCAACTTCTCCCGGGCAGCTTTGGTCAGGGGGACCTGCCGATATCCCTTGGTGATGGCCAGGGGGGAGAGGTAGGGGGCGGGTCCGAGCCCCCTCTATCAGCTCGTCAACCCTGGACATGGGGGAGGAATCGAACTCCGAGACCTTGTTCAGACTCCTGAAGTTATTGCAAAACTGACAGGACCTGTCGGGTTTGGGGACCATGATAACTGGTCTAGACTGGGCGGTGACCAACTCCTTTATAATACAGAGCTGGAGCATCTTGGTGACCTTCTATCGGGTGGCGATCCGACAGGGTGGAACGCGCACCTTGATGTTTTTCTGTTGTGCTGAGCGACCTATCCATGTGTTTTTCTGTTGGCCGACGAACTATCCATGTGTTAGGGTGTGTTCTCCTCGCTGCAACACACGAAAAAGCACTGATAGTTTTGCCTCCGCTGCAGGTGTTTCCCGCGGCGCTCACAGGCGCCAGCTGTGGGAGATGGACGGTATACTGCGTCTACCACCTCTCCCCTCGGCTGCTGGGCCGCTGTGCTGCTTGGAAGGAGCCGGGCTGCCATCCTTCAAAACGCATTGGCCCTTAGATCGTACTTCAATGTTGCCGCCATTTTGGAGGGGCCAAGAATACAAATAAGAGGAACCTGGGGAGCTGAAGTTTGTCTGCATGAAAAGCATTGAAAGTTGACCTTTCTAAACCAAGTAAAATGAGTAGTTTCTGTATACATATTAAGTCACGTTATATATCTTATATTAAATATATATTTTGTATATACTTTATTTTGGTTCTAGATCATGAACCGTTGAATAAAACGGACTGTTAATCATCAGCTAATCAGTCCACGGAAATCCACTGTTCTCCAGCATCCTGCCCGGACCCAGTAGGTTCAGGGATCAACTTTAAATGACTGGAACCGCGGTCTCCCTGACAATGACTAATGAGGCCAGGGCCATGTATGGGTGTAGCAAGATATCCCAGCCTCAAATAATGAATGATGCTTTACATCATAACATTAGGTTATAGGTCAGGTTCCTTTATTTGTACTCGTAGGTAGATAGTTTTCAGTTAAAGAGACACATTAGAAGCAGGTACGTTGCTTCTAATTTTGTTTTGTTCAGGTGTGAGAAAGTGTCCTCGCAGGATGTCAGGTTCTTGTCGTGCGGTGTGAGGTTCCTCTGAAAGGTCAGAGGAAGTGTAAGGGGCCACATGACGTGGCTCACCCATCAACCCTATCAGTTCCTTAATTTTTAAGTATTTCTTTCCCCGGTACGATAGGTGGCGCTGTGCCCGTTTCAACTAGTAGTAATACAGCCACCGGTTGACCTCTTTACGTCACTAGCAACAACAAACTCAGGCGGCCGCAGCATTCGAGAAAGATGTTTTCAGTAGACAGCTGTCAGTTCACTTCGGGTCCATGTCATTTCTCCGACGCTCCATTGTTCCGACATCTCGGTCATATGAGGACTCCTCCTGCGGCGGAGCAGCGGGAGGAATCCAGCCGGAGGAGTCCGCATACGACCGAGGACGGAAAAATGGAGCGTTGGAGAAATGGACCCGAAGGGAACTGACAGCTGTCCCGTGTACGGCAACAATCCCTTTCTCCTCTATGTCGTGTTTCAATATGGACTTCAGAGAGTCAAAGCCAAAGTTCCTTTGCCCCAATCCCTTCTCTACCATGGCTGAGATAACCCTCACTACGAGTATTTACTTGTTGCTGAAATACCAGAGAGTTGGAGAACCTGACGTAGTCTTTAAGATTCATAATATCAGAGAATATCCCCATCATTTCGGCTGTGGCGCAATGAATGAATAAAGATCGTAAAAAAATATTTCATTTGACAGATGTGCCCGAAGTTACTACTTAACAACCTCGTTGATGGCCAACATTTAGGAAGGCATGTAGGTCTACTTTTAATTCAGCCTTGGGTGGAATTGAAGCGTTACACGTTTCCTGCTGTCGGCTCCCAGACCGTAGTAGAGGAGCACAGGAGAGTCGTTACCTCCAGGGCCGATGTTCTTTCGGGGGTAACACCCTTCACTTTGACCGGCAGTGGGTCTGCTTACAGGTCGCAATGAAACGGCCACCGATTATTGACAGGCTGGGTACTTTATTCGTAGTTCCACTAATTTAACAGTACACGTCTTTTGCAAAGAAAAGACACAACCCGACTCGTTCATTCACTAAACTGACATGCGCAACCACTCGCTCTCCTCGCTCTTCCACTCACGCTGAAGTCACTCACACACACACACACACACACACACACACACACACACACACACACACACACACACACACACACACACACACACACACACACACACACACACACACACACACACTGCCATTCTCGCTCACACACATACGCTACTCTCATAACAGAAGCATAGTTTGTACTGAATGCATGTTGATGATGATACACTTCTTATAGGGGGTAACTACATTTGCACGAGACCGGCTTCCTCCATCGTCTTTGCCACCTCTTTAAGTAAATTGCCGTCTCTCATTTTCCGACGGCGGCAACAACATGACTATCGTCTCCTTATACTTCCGGATCACGACCCCGGGGAAAAGTCTCGAGCATGCGCAGAACGCAAAATCCAAATCAATGCGATCCGAGCCGATGCATGCACACTTAATTCGACTAACAATCGAATAATCTAGGTGTCTTAATTCGACTATGAGTAACTCGATTCGATTCGATTATAGTTTGACTAAGGTGTATACATGCATCTTAATAATCCAATCATAGTTGGACTAACCCGATAATTCGATTTTCTTGGGGGTCATGTAAATGTACTGACTGATATCTAAATATATTGTGTTAGACATATCTTTGAAAGCACAAAGCTGCCTCCAATAATACATGGTCCTATGAGTAATCAGTATGACATATACAAAACAATAAATTACATAATAATAATAAAAATAACCACTTTATACCGTTTAGGTCGCACTTTACCACGAGGGTTCATTAGCTAACAATTTATTAGCATTAGTTAATGCAGTAATAAGCATTACATTGCATCAACTTAGGGGTTAGATTTACTTGATGATAAACTTCAATACCATGGTTGAACACCATTGGTAAACATGACCACCATAAGTAAATTATTACTAGACCATTAGTTAACTGTTAGTTAATGCTTATTCTGACATTAACTAATGTCATTTAATGGTTAATTAATTTAACCTTATTATGAAAATGCTTTTTTTGCACACATTTTTTAGCCTATTTTAAAAGTTCAAACATTCTTTGTCGTAAGCCAGCAGTGTAGGAACCTACGTTGCTGTTTATGTTGTTTAATTGTCATCATGTGGCAGTTTTATCATTATTTATTCCCAGTGAAATGGTGCCCTCTAGAGGTTGCTTGCTCTCACTACTTCCCATTAATGTTCCCTGAGGGAAGTGCAGTCTGTATTTTCTTTTACATTTATTTAAACGAAGAAATCCTGCCACATATCACTGTCAAGTGACCATCAAATGGCAACGGTAACACAACATTACATAAGCTACCTTAGGTGGTAGGCACCACTTATTTAGCAAAAAACAGTTTTATCAAATCACTGTTTAGAATATAGATAAACTCTATACCATAAAATGCCAATTAAGATATCGTTCAGCAGCACTTGATTCCGATCCCAGCATTGAACTTCCCGTTTTTCTAATCTTTGATGTATGCCAACACTAGGGGGCGTTGTTGATGAGCTTTTGATCTAATATTAATCCTTTGGGACATTACAGCTAGAGTAGGCTGATTTATTGGAAGATAATGGTAATAACAACGTTAGTAAAAATGCATCAAAGTTATAAAGTGCTTTTCAAAGTTGTCAAAGAAGGTTTACATACAGCAGAATCAAAATAGGCAGTTCACTTTAATAAAGAAGTCTGAAGAAGAGCTGGGTTTTCCTCTAAATTATACCAGTGTGGGGACATCTAGGAGGGGAGGAGGAGAAGGAGGAGGAGACGAAGGGTGGAGCAGGTTGTAGAGAGCCCTGTGGTGGAGGAGGAGGAGGAGGAGAGGAAGGGTGGAGCAGGTTGTAGAGAGCCCTGTGGAGGAGGAGGAGAATAAGGGTGGAGCAGGTTGTAGAGAGCCCTGTGGAGGAGGAGAGGAAGGGTGGAGCAGGTTGTAGAGAGCCCTATGGAGGAGGAGGAGGAGGAGGAGGAGAGGAAGGGTGGAGCAGGTTGTAGAGAGCCCTGTGGAGGAGGAGGAGGAGGAGGAGAGGAAGGGTGGAGCAGGTTGTAGAGAGCTCTGTGGAGGAGGAGGAGGAGGAGGAGGAGGAGGAGGAGGAGAGGAAGGGTGGAGCAGGTTGTAGAGAACCCGTGGAGGAGGAAGTTGATCCTGTTTTTATCCGGGATTCCGTGGCGTTCACGGAGCGCTGTGGGCGGCATGTGGCCAACGAGGCAGAGCGGGTTGACTTGTAACTGGTTGACCGACTTTGCCGTCGGTGTGTGAATGTGTGAATGAATGGTTGTCAGTCGCTTTGGATAAAAGCGGCAGCAAAATCCCCTAAATGTAAATGTAAATATGATGTGCTCACTCCTACCGGTCAGAGGACGCCAGATGAGTACGTGCTGGAGTTTGTTCCAGACTTTTTTTTGAGGCACCATAGAGGATGCTGTGGCGGTGGTCCAGCCTGGATGTTACGTATGCATGCATGAGTGTTTGCCACAGCTGGAAGTGACAGTTAGGGTTGAGGCAGGCCATGCGACAGAGGGGGGAGAAGGCTGTGTTGGTGGAGGAGAGGGCTTGGTGAAGGCCAACTCCAAGGTTACGGATTTGGTTGGAGGTAGTTAAGGTGGAGCCATCAATATTGAGTGCCGCGTCCTGAGTGGGGAAGGTATAGAAAGTTTCTTCGTATCTGTGTTTAGATGTTCATTAGGAAGGAGGTAAGGGTGGAGTAAGGGGCAGTTTGGCTGGTTTTGGAGGAGAGGTGGAGTGTCACCGTCCTAACAGTGAAGCTGGAGGCACTCGTGGTGGAGGCTCCGTCCGAGTGTGAGCAGGTAAAGGACTAAGCCCAGGGACCCTTAACCCTGAGGGACCGGAGCTGTGTGTCTGTCGGAGAGGTAGGCCTGCAACCAGGAGTGGGCAGGGCCAGTTTGATCGGAGCAGGCTCAGGACTATACTTTGAGCTGAAACCAGACTGAAAAGGCTCATAGAGGAGGTGGGAGTCTAGGTGGGACTTGAGAGGCACCGACTCTCTAGAGAACTTTTGAGGAAAGGAATCTTGTTTTGTGACGCTTATCAGTTATCATCCTTCTGAATGCCACTTTCGTTTGAGATAGTAAATAGAGAGCTTACAACAAATTTAGCATACAGTCGATGTTCAGGTTTTTCCACACCAATGGATACAGCAGGTCCTATAATTAGCCAGAATATGTCAACAAAGTGCACACCTTTACCAGGTGTGTGAGATCACTACAGCTCCATGGAAGACATTCCTGTTTTAAACTCGTCTGTCAGGTCATTCAGGTTCAGATAAAGCCATCGCATCTCACGTCAACGTCCAACCCATAGATATATATAGAACACTAGATACGCCACGCCCCTCTCAGCCGCGGCAAACGGAGCCGCCATCTTGCGTGGGTCTTGAGTAGGCATTCTCAGACTGTCAGACAGCCACAAATACATATGGTCACAGCTAATTTCTCAGCTCAAAAAAAATGCCAGTTCATTGTGCTGCTTTCGGGTGTGTACACCGACGTTCAGTACACACCAGACGAGAGGGAATCACTTTCCACAGGTGAGATATATTTTTTTAATACATTTTATAGTCATCATTAGCTAGCTTACATTGTGGAGGAGGACTACGGTGAAAGTGAATCGTTTGCGCTAGTAACACTATCGCTGGTTAAACGTCTGCTTACTCTACTATTTACACAATTCAATTTCCCCTGTAACTTAAGTTTGGTAACCTTATTCCAATTTAACTATTTAGGGTTTAGGGGTGTGATCGTTTACAAACTCGTCTAACGGTTACACGACTGCAATGTTTTCATATAGGCCTACACGTTCAACCGTTTCGTATGGCAGGGGCGATGTTTTTTTTCGTCTGGCAGACAGTCAGACATATAGACAGAGTTAGACCGAGAGATCTTTATTTATTAATTTTACTGTTTGACTTCAAAGTGATCATCTGACTTTAGACTCCCGCTTTCACAGAGACAAAAGTAGCCAATAGTGAGAGTGAAATGATTTGCCCCCCCCTTAACCCTAGCTTGAGTTTAAATGTAAATTGGTTTTGGTAAATGCCATCACCTAAATTGTAACTGCTCTTGCCTTTTTTCTTATTCCTTAAGGTTTCCCAAAGCCGGTGACCAGCGAAGAAAATGGGAAGTCGCTCTTAAAAGACAGGGTTTTGCTGCCAATGTCGATACCATGCTCTGCAGTAAACATTTCAAGCCAGAGCATTTTGACCGGACTGGTCAAACTGTCAGGATCAGACTTGGTGTTGTTCCATCCATCTTTGCCTTCCCCGCTCATCTTCTAAAAGTAGGTATACTATTTAGGCTTTCTTGTATGTCAGTGAAACTTATTCATTTATTATGTTATTTCACTAAAGTCAACAGCCAGCACTGACCGGACCACCTCGAATTCAAGGCGAGCCAAGGAGAGCCTACCAATGGACATCCCTCAATATGCCCCTGTTGAACCTGCAGCTCTGCCTCAGTCTCAGCTTGTTGTGAGTAGGGTTCGAACGATTATTTACGCCCCCTACATGCACTGTGCATTCCTTCATCACATGGGGTTGGGGGGTTGACATTTTACTAGATGTTTAATAGATGGGATCAGGCAGATGAGTAATACTTACCTCAACATTCATCTTTTTGTTGTTCAGTGACATTATTCATTGTTCATAAAATAATCAAAACTTGATAAAGCTCTACTTACAAATAAATCTGTCTGTTTTTAATTGTATTATTGTGCTTTGATGTCTGCCTATGACAACATTGTTAAAATTTCAGGGTTAAACATTTCCCAGTTGAATTCAACTCCAAAAGTATTATTTTAACATGTGTTGGGGTAGTAGTAATAAATACTTTCACATACAATGGGGAGTTTTCGAGCCAACAGAAATAACACTTGGAGTATGACAGCAGGTGTTTTTCCCTCCCTTTTACTAGGACCACACTTATGCTCTGTCCAGTTGCCCTTTGGCTCTTAAGGAGGGGTACATTAAGGCAAAGGACAATGTAAGCAGACTGCAGAGGGAAAAGGCGAATACAAGGAAGCGTGAATTGAGGGCAAAGAGTTCCTTGCAGGATATGCTGATGGAGCTGATGGAGCTGAGGGAGAAAAACTTGATGACTGAAGAACTAAGTCAGAGGGTTGGATTGTATGCAGGTAAAATGACGTATGGGTCTGATTCCTTATTGGATACATGTCTACAGTATGTCCCGGAAACATGTCCCTGTTATATTAATGTGTAATCTATGTGTTCAAAGTAGAATTTGTGCTCATGTGGCCGATTTGTTTGGAAATTGTATTTGTTCATTTTTAACTGCTCTACACTTTGGGCGAGATGACATCTACACTAGGCTATGAATACCAACACCAATCATAATATATATTGGTAATTTATTTGATAACCGGTGGAAATAATTCTTTATTCATTGTTAGATCTCCCACTGCACCTTTTCGAGAAAAAGGCCAGTGAATACAGCAAAGAACAGAGGGAGTTTGCCATCACATTACACCTGCATGGACCCAAGGCATACCGCTACCTCAGAAGCACGCTGCAACTTCCTCTCCCTCATCCACGCTCATTGCAAAGGTATCGTATGTTTTCTTCGAGAATGAAATAAAACCAACCTCTATTAGTTCTAAACAACAATTTTATATGGTCCGGGCTAGAGAGGTTAAAATGAATTGCCAAGTAGTCAAAATCTAAAATCATAATGAATTGCTTGAGGAAAATGAGTGATGATTCCTTGGCCTGATAATATGATAGGTACTTTACTTTTTAATTTTTTTAAAGGTGGTTGTCATCATTGGATGAGAGGCCGGGCCTGAATATAATGATGCTCAACATGTTGGGGCGTAAATTGGAAGAAGACCCTGACAAGCATGGCCATGTGACATTAATGCTGGATGCCATGTCCATAAAGAAGCATCTGCAGTACAATCCTCGGACTAAACGGATGTCAGGATATGTGGACCTAGGCAACGGCTGTAACGAAACGGATCCTGCCACAGAGGCTCTAGTGTTGATGGTCGTTGGCCTTAAAGGCCATTGGAAGGCACCGATAGGCTACTTCTTTACTGCAACACTCACAGCAGACACACAAAAAGAGCTTGTTGTCCACGCTTTGGAGGCACTACATGACCGTTCCATCAAAGTAGTGAGTGTTACCATGGATGGACATGCCACCAACCTGGGTATGTGCAACTTGCTTGGAACTAATCTTAAGGGAAACCCGAAAGACCCCCTGAAGACCAGCTTTACCCATCCCTCTTCAGGTGATGAGGTATTTGTCATAATGGATGCGTGCCACATGCTCAAGCTCGCACGCAATATGCTTGAGGTAATACATTTCTCTTGGTATTTGTGGTGGTCTTTATATTCCCATCCTCTGTATGCACTATCATCATATATCATATACTATTCTTTCGCATATCTTCATGCAGTTGCTGATGGGCGTATCCCTCTGTAGCTGCCAAAACCACGTTTACATCGTGGTTGTATTTGTGCGACTAATAATAAATAATAATTCTGATTTAATTTCTGTAGTCATACCGGACTATCAAGAGTGGCAGTGGCAGGATCGAGTGGAAGCACATTGTTGAGCTCCACAATGTGCAAAAAAAGGCAGGGCTGCATGCAGCCAACAAACTGACAGATACTCATGTCAGTTTCAACAACCAAAAAATGAAGGTGTGTTTGTGTGTGTGTTGGGGGGGTTCATATACTGAGATTTGTTTTAAATGTAATATGCAATACAATTAAAATACATTTCTTATTATTAAGGTTTCCCTGGCGGCACAGACATTAAGCAACTCGGTTGCAGTGGCCCTCCGGACACTGAAAGATCTTGGCTACGAACAATTTAATGACTGTGAAGCCACAGTGGAATTCCTTCAGGTACTGCAACACTAGGTTATGAATCCCTTGAACCCAATTGTCACTCCGTGCTATACTTGCATGGCAGTATAGCATGTCAATGTTTTTTCAGTATACAAAACGTAATTAGTGTATTGACAAGCAGGCCTCTCCCACTCACTTCCTACTTTCAGCCTCATATGTTCACCACATTTAAGCCAATATGTATTGAATTTTGACTGAAAGGCAATTAAGTTGGATATCTGATACCTATAGATCATCTGATTTTTCCCTCTGGTTGCCAAAGCTCTAGCATCGAATAACTTGTTACAGTGATTAAGATATATGAATAAACCCAAACATTTCTTTAGATGATTGACAGGCTCTTTGACGTATTGAATAGCCGAAACCCTCATGCTAGAGGATACAAAGCACCGATTGGGAACCTCAATTGGTGTTACAAGTTTGAGTTCCTGTCAAAGGCTAGGAAGTACTTGCTAGATTTGGTGATGATGGATGGTAAACCCCTTCACCAGTCAAAGAGGTTAATTTTTAAATACTTATTGCATGTTGTTCTGAATGGAGTTCATGCTATGCTATTATGCACAGAGTTCACAATGTGCTGTTTTGCACGGAGTTCATGATATGCTGTTCTGCATCAGGTTTAAAAGAAGTTCTGTATATTTGTAGGTGGAGTTGGTAATATAATGAGCAATGTTGATAATTTAAAGTTAATGTAGTCTCCAGCATGTCTGCCATGATCAGTTCTACAAAACATTTTGGAAATTTACAATACAGGACAATACAGGAATTCGGTGCAGGGATGGATTCTGTACGTATTTTTGTGATGTGAAAACACCAAATCAATTCTAAAATGTGCCTTTTCAGAATCAAAATCAGAATCATTTATAGACATTTATGCTAACATAGAATTTGTCTCAGCGTTCCAGTAGCTGCGTTTCCATCTAAAAGGTGATGCAAATCTTTAGAAAGTTTGCATAAAAAGTAATTCGAATTAGGTGCGTTTCCATCAAGTGGTTGGAGCGGGTAACTACACTAGTTCTGCCTGGAGGTGGCGCTGTAGGCAAAAAATGTGTGCCGAATACGTGGCTGTAATAAATGGTAGAAGTAGTTAGTCCACCAATAGAGAAGAGTAATAACAAACCACAAACATGGAGAGAGGAATTCAGCAGCAATTGGTTTCCCTTGGGCAAGTCATAACTGTTCTTTCAGTGAAGTTATCATTGGCTATTTAAACTTCCATCCGTAGACGAAGAAATAGAGAAATTACAGTATACACAGCGATAGCAAGGGAAATACGAGGACGACGTCGAGTGCCTTGCGTATGGGAGAGCACAATAGGGTGATGACATTACACGTTGATGTCGGCAGGGTTGCTATGGCCGGTCGTTATGCGGAAATCGGAAAGACTGTCAGTCCTGTGTGTTCAAAGTTCGCTACGTCACAGCTGTTTCGAAAAGTGTGCTTCTATTTCATCCTTACTGACCTTAAAGCACTGGATATATCAACCTCGCGCATGCGCATTTCGAGGTGACACCGGGAAGGCTATAACTTCCGGTGGCATTAGAGGATCTGTTCCTTTTTTTCTTCTCGCTAAAGTGCAGGAACCGTTTTGACTGAGAAAAGGATTAGAATTTAACTTACGTGCAGCCTCGCGACAACTGTCGGAGCCGCGGACAATCCGTCCTCCAGAGGCTGTGGCTAGCGGGTTACATCGGGAGACAGGTAGGTGGTCGGCGCTTGTCGGTGAAGGCAGTGTGTTCTCTCCCGCTCCCAGCACGCGTGGGCCTCACTGCTCCCTTATTGTTTGGTGCGTTGTTGTTCTAACCACAATCTACTGGGCAAACTTACAGCTGCCTCAACTGTGGTGCATCTCGGCTTGCTGTCCCTGCGGCCACTGCAGATGTGGCTAAACAGCCTCCATCTGGACCCCAAGCGGCACAGGCACCGGAAGGTCAGGGTGTCGTAGCGATGCCTCCTCTCTCTGTCCCCATGGAGAAGGAGGCCATATTTGTCGGCCGGTGTGCCCATGGGCGACATCCCATCCCGTCGGGAGTTGGTCACAACCGACGCTTGCCTCTCGGGATGGAGAGAGGTGTGGCAGGGCAGGACTGCCCAGGGGCAGTGGCCGGCCCAGAGCAACTCACACATCAACGTTCTAGAGCTCCGTGCGGTGTAGCTAGCACTCATCCACTTTCTGCCTCAGTTTGAAGGCAAGCACGTGCTGGCCCGATCGGACAACAAGTCCACTGTTGCCCAGATCAATCATCAAGGGGGCACTTGGTCCGCACGGCTTCTCCGGGTATCTCGGAGCCTGCTGACCTGGGCATATCCCTGCCTGGCCAGCGTGCGGGGAGTCTTCATCCCAGGGGACCGGAATCAGGTCGCCGTCTTCCTGTCGCGACAGAAGCCCCCACCGGGCGAGGGGCGGCTTCACACGGAGGTGGTGGAGAGGATATGGGGTCTCTTTGGCAGGGCGGAAGTGGACCTCTTTGCCTCAGAGGAATCCGCCCACTGCCCCCTCTGGTTCTCCTGGACGGAGGTGACCAGCCCCCTTGGTCAGGACGCCTTGGCTCACGACTGGCCACTGAGTCCTCTGTATGCTTTCCCACCGCTGCCACTGATTCTTCCCACACTTCAGAGGGTGCTCCTGCGGGGTCACAGGCTACTTTTGGTGGCCCCCTTTTGGCCAGGGAGACTCTGGTTTCCACTGCTGCGCAGGCTCTGTTGCAGCTCTCCATGGCGCCTCCCCTACAGAAAGGACCTCCTATCACAACTGGGGGGTCGGATTTGGCACCCAGACCCCCGCCGCCTCCAGCTCTGGGCTTGGCCACTGCAGGGCCCAGTGGTCTGTACGGCGACCGTCAGGAACACCATCCTGAATGCCAGGGCGCCATCGACTAGGGCACAGTACGAGAATAGGTGGAAACTGTTCTCCGACTGATGTAACGGGAAGGCAGTAGACCCAGTACGCTGCCCAGTGGCCACCGTTCTCGAGTTCCTGCAGTCCCTCCTTGATAGTGGTCGCTCCCACTCCACCCTGAGGGTCTATGTGGCGGCTATTTCATCCCAGCACGAAAGGGTAGACGGAGCCACGCTGGGGTGCCACAGGTTGGTGCAGGGCCAGAGTGGGACTCATTTTCAGCCGTGGAGTTTCATGCCTCAGACCGGCCCACTTTAGATCACAACCTATCATATTAAAATAATGTAATGATAACTTTACATGTTGAGCATACAATAGCGCACTGTTCTCTAAAGCCTTGTAATTCTGTGTATTTTTTCTAAAATAATTCCAATTCAGTGGAAGTAATGGTTGCTTCACAATGGGGATTAATTTCAACATGAGTGCACATCTCCACCATTATTCTTTGCAACACAAAATCCTTTTCAACAAATTATAAAAAGAATAAATAAAATATTAAATATTAAATTTGAAAAAATAAAAAGGGTTGCACTCTGTAATAACATAATCAGAACTTAGATTTCACAAATACAACATCAGCATGTCCTTTTCTGCAATATCAAATATCAAGCAAATTAGTGTTCAGATATCTAATCCTTCAAGTCAGCTCTCGTTTACGGACATCTTCATGCACAGTGTTTTGTTTGTTTACAGCCTGCGCGCAACGTGATTCCCGGCCAAACGTTAGCGATTGGTTATGGGAGATCCAGAGTGGCACTGGGCAGATCCAATAGTTTTAAACTTTAACAGACACCCACCTTCAAGTGAGTTAACGTTTGTCAATTGAGTAGGTCCAGACTCTCTGTGCAAATGAAATGAAGTAGGAGTCTGGTAGGACCAGGCTAGGTCTACACAATACTCTTCATTATATTAGTTTAATAATATTCACTTAATGAGCAATCCGCACACTCTGGACCTGTGGGCTCATGGCTGGTGCTTGGTGATGCTGATGCATCTTGTATCTGAGGGGCTACAAGACAAAGTTTATGGCCAGTTATGTGGCGTTGCATCATTATATTATTTAAATTATGTAACGTTAGGTTAGAAAGGCTGTATGTTACAACGCCACGCAATTCATTGACTTTATAGGCTAATTAATTCACTTGCAGGTAAAGTTGCATTTTGTCCAATATCTTGTCGACTTATGCACATTTGGCTGCATGTGTCTCCAGGGCTTTTCTCTTTTTAATCCTCGCTTCTTCTGCGCCACCCTTGCTCTTTTTATTTTCCATTTTGCATTATTATTTTTCTTGCACTTCTGGGGTGGAGCTAGGCTACAAACACCACTGAAAGTGTGCGGTGTGCACGGACGTTACGTCAGGCTGCGTCTGCGTCTGTTTCTTGTTGGTGGGCGTGCCCTTAACCTGCGTCCGCGTCCCAGTTTCATTGACATAATCAAACAGACCGCCAGCTCCCTGATATGATGACAGATGACTAAAGAAAAGTGCCGCAAGTGGAGACGGACCAGCGACAGCGGTAACATAACAGCATACACGTGATACCCACTAAGTGCCATGACTGAACACCGGCACAAAATAAATGAAAATAATAAACACCTACACCGGCCCTCGTGGCCCAAAAATAGGACCGGCCCATCGGGAATTGTCCCGGTCCTCCCCATTAGCCACTCCGGGCCTGGGTTGGTGTCCCTTTTTCTTAGAGGGGTTCTGCGGCTGCGTACCCCTAGGACCCTGAGGGCCCCAGCATGGGATCTGCCCCTGGTGTTGGAGGCCATGTCGTCACCTCCGTTTGAGCCCTTGACCCAGGTAGGGTTAAAGTGGCTGTCCATGAAGGTGGCTTTCCTGCTTGCCATTACCTCCGCGAAGCGGGTCGGGGAATTGCAGGCCCTATCCGTGGCAGAGACATGCCTGCGTTCAAACCCTGATGGCTCAGGGATAGTCCTATGGCCGAATGTGGCGTTCCTACCCAAGGTGCTCTCACGCACCCATTTCAACCAGCCTATCCTGCTCGCTCGCTTTGACTCCCCGTCTGAGGAGGGGAGATCTGAGCTACTCTGCCCGGTACGGGCGCTCAAGGCCTACATTGCTGCGACTGCGAGTATTCGACAGTCAGAGCAATTGTTTGTGTGTCACGATGGTCCTAACAGGTGCCTTGACCAAGCAGAGACTGTCCCACTGGGTTGTCGACGCCATCACAAACGCCTATGGGGCCAGTGGCTGCCCCCCACCATCCGGTGTGAGGTGCCAGGTTGCGTTGCAACCTCATGGGCTGCACTGAGAGGGGTGCCCCTGGAGGCAATTTGTGCTGCGGCATCATGGGTCAACGTCGCCGGCCCCTATCCAATGGATGCAGTCCTACGGCCAAGCTCTGCTGCCTCCAATGAGTGAGGTGGGTGTTGGATTCTTTGTGACCTTGTTGGTATGGTCATCCAGTGCTTTAAGCACCGCCTCTGGCGGTCAGTAAGGATGAAACAGAACGAAAGTCACAGATGTAACTACGATTCTATGAATCCTGGATGACCGCCAGAGTGTCTAGTCACTCAGAATCCTTGTGTTTTCACGAGAAGATTCTAGGAACAGATCCTCTAACGCCACCGGAAGTCATAGCTTTCCCGGTGTCATGTGGGGGTCACAGGTGACTATGTTGGTATTAGGTACTCGAAATGCGCATGCGCGATATGGATATATCCAGTGCTTTAAGCAGTGCCTCTGGCGGTCATCCAGGATTCATAGAACCGTAGTTACATCTGTAACTTTCGTACCATCTCCCATTTTGCGAATTTACTCTCTTTCGCATTTCTCTAAAACCACCTCAAGCGAGCGGGTAAACTTTTTGGCGAATTAGAGGATCTTTATGCAAATGTTGGTGTTTCCATCACCGTTTACTGATTCGATACTTCATAGTTTGCATAAAATCAGGGGGATGGAAACGCACCTAGTGTGTGTGTTTCAACAAATATAGTGCAACAGGACAGGACAGGACAATCAAAACAATGCAATGGGTGATGAGATACATACTAGATAATAAAGTGCAAGTGCATAATTAAGTCCAATGTGATTCTAGTCCTGGAAAGGTATCACGTGGGAGGGGAGGCTGGTAGACAAAGTCGTTTACCAGCCTGGCGGCTGAGGGGAAAAAACTAAGTAGGCTACTATACATTAAAAGATGTGTAAAGATGTGTAAAGATGTGATTTGAGGTAACGTTTGAAACGCAGCAAGTGGGCGGGTCTTGGCAGCACTACCAGCCAACTATGAACCAGGAGCTCATTAAATTTATACAATGTCTCCTAAACAACTCAGTTATCAACATTAGAAATGCTGTTGCGGGTAAACCCAAAACATGTGGATGATATTTTAAAACATGGATATCTTTATCCATAACCCCCTGCATCTTTTCATTGAAAGTTGACTGCATTATGTTGCTAATTTGAACCTCCCTGTCTGGTGAGGTCAGCGAGCCATCAGAGGTCTGTATATACCATGTACCTGAGCTCCAAACAGTGTAACCTGAGATGGTGTTCCCCGGTCAGTGTTGCCTGCTCCTATCTGCTGACCGCCAGAGCGCTGCACTTAGCTGGCACGTTACAGAACTCGCACGCCTACACCCCATGCACAGGATAGTTCAGCCTCTGCTATTTTGTTATGATGTAACTTTACTCTCCATTATATACATCTATACCTATATATAGTGGGAATACACAGGTATAGACATTTAGGTGCTTCCACTAATCATTTAAAATAATGGAAATCATGTATGTACATCTGATGTTTCTATTTCTATTGGAGCCATATGGCAATGATACATTATTAAAAAGCGTCAGAGAAGTGGGTGTGGCCCCGCAGCTCAAGGACAACGGCACACGAGTCAATCATACATTTACCCCTCCCCCCGTGGGAGTGCACAACCCTTTACTTGATCAGGTTAACTTGGGCTTTGTTTCCTCTGGCACGGTCTGATCAATCTGCTTTGATTAGGCCGTGACCACTCACTAGTCACACAGGGAGTTATCATGGGTCACTTAGCGTCAGTGGGCACAGACCCCCCCCCCCCCCCCAATCCATCTTCACTACAAGCACGGCCACTGAAACAATGTTATTTCAGTGAACTAATATTTAACAACAACTTTCAGGAATTGAAGAGTATTTCATATAAGGCAGTATATTTGTCAGGCTGGGAGTGTAAATATAGCCATTGGCCACCCAACACAGCCCGTTGCTTGTAAACGAAGCACTGCATGTGCTGACATGTCAGTCAGGCCCTTGCAGGGGAATGTCTTGTTCCTTCAGTCGCTATCTATCTAGTTGGATTAGTGGTTGAGTGACTCGGCCCTTGCATGTGATGTTCCTATACAATCAGTTGTGCTGACAGATAATCGACCACATACACTAACAGAAGGGTTTCCTTTTTGTTCATTCCAAATACCTAAATGGTCCTTCAAAGCCCAGCACTGATGACAGACAGCAATCAGACACACTTGTCATTCTTTATTGGAGTGGATGTACAAAGTCAATATTGAAAAAGAAAGAGAAAACAAGGTGATGCTAAAGTCCCTAGTAGCATCTGTAATGAACTGCATATTTTTGTGGAAAGGACAACAGGCAATGCACAGGACAAACGAGACAAGTTCCTACTACAATCCTTGAGTAAAGCACAGGACAAAAAAACAAGTGATAAACCAAAGCCAAAAACATTTGCACAGTGCATCTAGTGAAACATTGTTGCATAGAAGGGTTGAGTGTATGGTAAAGGTGACTATAAATCAACAGTTTAGTACACGTCTCCACCACCATAGTGAGTCCCCTATATAGAGGCCCGAGATACGAGAACTATAGAACACTGAGCGTCAAGAGGTTACCGGCCGCTACATCATCCATGACCCTGCAGTGCTCCAACCCTTCAAAATACCACTTTCAACACTGTTCAGGATGTCAGTCTACAAAAATAGAAACACACAATCTTTAAATAATAAAATACAACGTCCCTCTGTATCCTGAGCACGGCTCATTCTCTCCTGCTTCACCTGATGGTGATTCAGGCGTGTTTGTATCAATTGCCGCCCGTCCTCAGCTAGCTCTGTTTCTATGCTCAGTGAGTGAAGAGTGTCTGTAAAACTGAGGTATGCTCTTATGTAGTTGAGAAATGACACCAATCACATCACAACCTGTGTTGTAACCCCCTTGACAAGACGCCTGCAAATGTCGTTGAAAAATAAAACAAGCAAACTGAGATGTCTAAGGACAAAAGGTGAGAAACTATGTAGTGGGGGGGGGGGGGGGGGGGGGGGGGCAACATGTGCATGATATGCATCTCGAATCGGTCCAGCATAAAAGTCCAAAACCAAAAACTATTATGATTTGAGGCGGGCAGAAGATCTAATAAGAAGAACCATGGTTTCTCCTACCAGGGAATGTAATCAGATGTCCACCTTTGAGAAAAGAACAAAACCATTGAAAAAGGAACCACAAACAGCCCAAACAGAAACGATGGGAACGTGTACATACGTTGTGTAGAAGACATGAGGTAGTATAATACAAAAGGAAAAACATCTATAACATCCTAGTGTTTGTAAACCGGAAGACTACCGCAGGTTAGCTACTAACGCTGAGTAACAATGTTGACTCTTCAGATGTACAACCATCTGGGCAAGGGAAATCTAGAACATTCAAGCCTGAACCATAAACAAACTGCTGCTTCCACATTGTTCTGTGTACTTAATCTGATTCCATGTTCAAGTGAAAGCATGAAACCAAATCGTATAATCTGAAGATATTAGTACTGGGTTTACCTGACCATGAGGATCTCTTCAAGTTACCCTGCATTTGTTTTCACCATTGCTTTGATACTACAACTCTGTACATATGCACACCCAAATGACTTAATTCACAAGAGACAATTGATCAAAAAAAAAGGCGTTAATGGCGTAAAAAACAAAAAAACTTGGCACACAATTAAAAATAACTTAAATGATCAAAATAAGCAATTCCCCCTGAATACCAAAGAAAAAACTATAACGTTCTTGCCTTCCTTATCAAAAGTCTATCTTTAACGAAAGCACAGTAGAAGAACAAAGCGTAACATTCACCGAAATATCTTTGCCCTGCCTTGAGAAGGCCCTGTTAGCTCTAGGGGCATTACTCATGGTTCTTCTCGCTGGTCATCGTAGTGTTAGATTAAAGAAACTAAACCGTGGCAAACATTAACATGGTTTATCGTCAAGAACCAGAGAACAATGTACATTTCATCTGATTACAACCCAAGGCACAGTCGGCTGAGGAGGTGATTATCAGGGCAAATCGTTAGAAAATGCAAAGAGTGTTTTTTTGTTGTTTTAATGGTGTTCAATTGTATTCTATTTGAATCCTCCTCCCCTCCCCAAACAAAGACATGATTAGATAAAACCAATAGTTGAATTGATTATCCGTCAGAGAATAGGTCAGAACATGCAGTCTAAGCGGAGGAGACGTGACGACGGGGCTGTGAATGAGAAGGCACGAGAAGCGCAGCGTTGGGTTTGGCCGTGACCAGGGGTTCGACTTCACTCCTTTTTAGTGGACTTTATTAGTGGCCTTGGACTTCTAGAATACCCTTTTTCCTTCTTCTGTATCAGGTGAAAACACTAAAAGGAAACCATTGCCACAAGATTGAAATCTGCTAATGAACTCATTTTGACGGTAATACTGACCAAACAATCAATTTATTTAATATGCTAATCTTGAACAATTTCCCCCTTTCTGGGGATTTGCACTAGTAGACCCTGAAATGGCTTTGTCGTTTAAAGTGCAGAACAACTATTCTTGATATTTGTTTAAAAAAAAGGGACATTTCTCAATGTATTTTTTGGAATATTTTAGGCCAACGATTAAGATTTCTTATTTTGGGGGGGGGCAGCAAATCACAGAACCAACCGCAGACAACTTGTAGCATAAATATCCAAACTCAATAACACGTTCCCTTGATGTCTTCGGTCTGGACAGGAGTTTCACAGTCTTCAGTTGTACCCAGGAAGTCGCTCGCTCGGCACTCTATTGGGTGGCCTGGTGGGAGAGAGAGGCAAATCACAGCAGCCGGTGAGCCGCGGTGTCCACCAAAGTTGGAGCAAAGAGAAAAACCATGAAAGCCTCCTCCAATGGAACCCAAAGAGCCGTGAACTAAGCTCTACTGCTGCTCCCGCCTGGATGCATAACAGGCCGTGTAACTTTGCCTCGGACCAACGGCGCCGAGGCAGCCTGAGCCAAAGAGGCAGCTTGAGCCAACAGAGGCAGCCTGAGCCAACAGAGGCCGCCTGAGCCAACAGAGGCCGACCAAAGGCCCTTTTTTTTAGCGTAAACTGTGCCTCTATTTTAGTGCAACCGTTACTTACTATGAGACACTTTTTTTCTGAATACAAGATGTTTGATCCATTGTTACATTTCATTTAGGGCATTTAGCAAAGGCTTTTATCCAAAGCGACTTACAATAAAGCACATTAGTCAGAAGAAGATGACACGAAAAATCATTGTTGGTACAGTGAGGATGTTCATAGAACAAAGATAGCTAGGATAACACGCTACACAACCAAGTACTATATGTACGACATACAATAAGTGTGTACATGAAGTTGACTATGTTGTCTATTTAAGTGGTCTATGAAAGGTCTCGTGCACACAGATACCCTTGTGGCTCCAGTGTGTTGGACATGTACCGTGGGCCACGTCGCAGGCTGTTTGCAGGCTGCTGAGTCAGGGAGCCGCTGGCGCATTCTGCAGTCTGCCCTCTGACTCACTTTGCAGCCCACCCTCCGCAGGGGGTGGGCCACAAGCTCAGCACTTTATTTAGAAGGCAGCAACTGCTTCCAATCTACTGAATGCTGCGAGTACTGTGGTGATAGGTGGTGGTGGCTCTGGTCTGCTGACCACTAGAAGTCAGCCACGTTTTTTAACAGGCCTTGATACATTAAACCCTTTTTAATGTATTTTCAAACAAGGAAAACCTGGCTTTCAGTCGCCTCAGAAGGAGAGCCAGAGGGATACGGCAGTCGTTGGCTCTCAATTGCTCCTGCACAGGCTGCCTGGGCACCAACTATAGACGACATTTATATAGTGAAGATCTTCCAATACTAACTAATGGGCAATGTTGCTGTCTGACGCGCTCGTGTTGGGCCTGTCTGACCCACATAGGCTGATATGCCAGTTGTTGTCAGGGATTTTTCCCACAATGCTGTTATGTAAGACACTTAAGCCATGGGGAGGGATTTGGAGCTTACGTTAGCGAGGCAGAGGCGCGGCATGTTGTGATAGCCTGCGCTGACTCAGCGGATTTTCAGGGGGGGGCGGGTTATTGAATTAATACCCTGGGTTAACCTTTTGTTTGTCAACCCCTGCATTAACATTATAACCAGATGGTGTACACAGCTACAGCAACACCAGCTCTAACCAGCCAGGGTGTTTCCAAGGGTAGGTAGGTAGCCCACTTCAGCCTAAAACCAACCAAATAGTTCACATAATCCCCCTTTAAAATCATTAAACAAGGAGATTGATGGACTGCGCTTGCGAAGCAAAATGGTGGAGCATCCCAAACGCACGTCCATTTTGAACAATTGCCACTCCCATTTAGTTTGACAGCAGCAAATGGGCAGCGCACAGCAGAGAGGTTTCAGGAACAGATTTAAGCTTGTTGGGATCAATTAAAGAGGAAAACAACCTCATCACCGGAGAGTTTATACAGCGACAGGGCCACTGGTAACCAGGTCAGCTGTAAGCTAGTGCGATTTGAAGAAGACTAATGAGGTGGATGGTTAGAGGAAGAGACACGTGATACATTGTTGACACACACACACACACACACACACACACACACACACACACACACACACACACACACACACACACACACACACACACACACACACACACACACACACACACACACACACACACACACACACACACACCTTTTATTAGTCTAGCAACTGCTTGGAGCAGGTACACACCGCTAAGACACACACCAGTGTTGGCAGCTGTACCTCCAAATGGCAGATCGATATGTTCAATATTAGAAATAACTACAAAAGCTGTTATTGAGATACTGGTTTTGATGTCAGCCGTTCCTGTTGGAGCGGTCATTATTGTAATCCTTGTCTCCCGTGGAGAACTCCCACCTACGTGGACTAGCCAGTACGCGTCGCCGAGCGTACTTCCAACAACAATGTAACCTGGGCGGGTTTAATAATGGTTAAAGCACGTCGTTGGTCATAACAAACATTGAGAATACCATCGGACACAGACCGTAGTCAGCCAAGAGGGGGACTGTGGGGGTCTGGAACAGCGGTTGGGCGAGGGCATGAGGACAAACAATTCTGACACAGCTTATTTTGGCCCGGCGGTAACAATCTAGTAGGTATAATAGCCTTACTGAGGTAGGTAATTCCATAGAAACGTACAGGTTAACATAAATGAAGGGGTTAACGAGCGCCTGCCATGACTCTGGCCCATACAGCTTTGTAAGCTATCTCACATCAACACATTTGTTGTCTACAGACGGTCAAGATGTGTCCAAAAGGTTCTGCAATGACCAACGTCCATACAACTGACGGCATTTATAGGTACATCCATGCAAGGCTCGAGTACGATAAGTTTCCATTTTAGTCATAATTCCAGAAGTCTTTCGTTGTCTTGTGCATTTTATATTGCAACGGCTTCTTCTTTCTTGTACTAGATCGAGAACAGCAAGAGCCCTTAATTAATTTAATTACCAGGTAGCTACGGAAAACAGCGATGCGACTCCCGACTAACTTCTCAAACCATTAACGAAGTAGTTTACGCATGTATGGTATTGTTTTAGGCACGCTCTAAAACCTTGCTGTTCGACCAGAAACTGACCCAGAATGAATGTGCGTTATTGTTACTAATGAATCTTCGGATCTGACCCACTCTCCCAAACTAGAGCGTAATGCCCGAAAACTGGGCATTAGATGTAAAACGTATTGAATGATGATAATGTAAGGGCCCCTGACTGCAGCCTTCCACCAAGCATCAAGAAAGAAGTTTGGCATCAAACCTACGGTGTTCAGTCCTCCTGAATTAACTCCTTAGATTAGTCTGAGGAGAGCAATAATTCCAAAGCAGTGGTTTTTACAAAGCATATTTGTGGAGGAATAGACTGATAAAAAGGTTCAATACTACATATACTAGGCCTAATATATTCGACCTGAATGAGTCAATCCCCTATATAATAACAATAATGAGCCGGAACAGGAGAGTAGGGTTAAAAGTTTGGTTAGGTTATTGGTATTCACCAAGTTGGCATCTTTAAATATTTAGAAACTAATGGTGGAAAGATGTCGTACTTAGTTACAGTACTTAGCTGTATAGCATCTTACCCTCTCTATCTTGAGTGTATACAGTGAATTGGTTAACCTTAAGATTGTTAGAGCGTGCCTCTTGGTTCTTTGATCATCCTTACTGTACCGACAGCGATATATTGTTTGACCTTCTTGACATATGTACCTATTGTAAGTCGCTTTGGATAAAAGCGTCTGATAAATGCCATGAATTCAAGTGAAAGAAGGACATTAAACGTATGTCGAGATACTCCCAACACACCCACCTGGGGCGGGTCAGCAGGTCACCTGGTCCACGCGGGCCTGTAGCTGGAAGGCGTCGGGCCGGTCCTGAGGGTTCACCGCCAGCATGTCCATCAGCAGCTGCTTCACGCCTTCCGACATGGAGGAGCGCCGCCGCTGCGGAATGTGAAGCACCATCTTTGGGTTCTCTAGCAGCGCCTCGCCCACCGGCACTATGTCCTCCCCCTGACGCACGTACGTGCCCAGCAGCTCCCGCTTGGACTCGGCGTCGATGAAGGTGATCCGCTCCAGCATGGCCCAGATAATGATGCCCAGGGCAAAGATGTCCGCCTTGGCCGTGTAGTGGCCCTCCCACACCTCGGGCGCCATGAAAAAGTCAGAGCCGCACGCCGACGACAGCCAGTACTTGTTGATGTTGGAGGTGCGGTTCTTGTTGTGGTTGTCCTCTCCGTCCTTGCCCGAGCACACCGCCGAGCCGCCCAGGCCGGCGCAAACCTTGCTGAGGCCGAAGTCCGCCACCTTGAGGACGGGCGTACCCGACTTCTCCGAGATGAGGATGTTGTCGGGCTTGAGGTCGCGATGCACGATGTTGTTGTCGTGCAGGAAGGCCACAGCGCTGGTGAGCTGCAGCATGAAGCTGCTGTTGGTGCCCGGGTCCGGCCGCCGGGAGAGGATGAACTGGTTGAGGTCTCCGCCTTCGCAGAACTCCATGACGAACCACAGGTAGCAGGGCTCCTCAGGGTGGCTCAACACCCGCTCGCCTGCAGGACAGGGGCACATCCAGGGCCTGGGTTAGGCATTAGAGTTTAGGGCCATCGATTTGGATAACTGATTAGGTCGACAGAGGTGCCTCCATAACTAGAATAGGCTGAATTAGAACAACACAGGTTATTTTGTTCTCTCCATGGAACCCTCTCAGCTAAACATCTGAGAAGTAATGACTTGGGTTCCTGGCCTGAGGAGTAGATTCTGTGTAATAAATGTAGTGCTGGCCTGCTTTGATCATTATGTGTGCAAGCAAAATGCTAGTGTGATTCCTTTGCATGTTCAAGTCAATACAAAAATGGTTTAGAAGTGCAAAGTACTAAGTTCTTCTGCACATTACACACAGCCATGAGATATGTAGGTCCCATGCCACAGCTGTGGGTAATTTGAAGCCAACAACAGGATCGGTGTTCTTTGTTCTTCTGTTCTGACAGTTCATAATTTTCACAAGATACCTTTCCACATTACCAACTAATTAACACCCAACTCGCTGACCAAAGTTAAACAGGGATGTTCGGTTCTGCTCAGGAGTTCAATCCCAGATCAGGCTTGGCTGCCTGGAGCCGACTCCATTTTGCCTTGCCTCGCCTCAGGACACAGCCCGCCCCCGCCCCCCCCCCCCCCCACCCCACCCCCAAACACCAAACCACGTTAGGGCGTTTGGAAACCTCACACAACTCGTTGAAACGCTATCGTGGATTAAACCGAGATGTTTAATCAATTATTCATGACATAACAAACCCGAGGTAGCAACAAAGTAGCCAACGTGTAAACTGGCGAGTGACGTAACAACAGCCAACAATGTTTGGACGCAATGTTACCGCTCAGCTCGAGAAGACCCAGATTTGACTCACTTTAAGATCAGGATTACATTGCTGAAGTTAAAACAAAGACAACATACGAAGCAATTATCAGAAAAATGTGCCATTAAAAGCGTTGCTGGCTTATCAATGGTGGCTAATCAATCGGCTCGATGTAGGCTATACGACGGTGAAACACAACACATATCAAGGTCCTAAAATTGCTTCTCTGGCATTAACTGTGTCGTGTGTTTAATCATGACTGACATTGCGTTATTGACATCTAAATCATCTAGAGCGAGTAAGACAGGAAGATATGGGAGAGAGCGGGGAAGACATGCAGAAAAGGACTACTGGCAGGACCACGAATCGAATCAGGGTTGCTGCGGTCAGGACTGGGCCTTGAAAGTACGCTCTACCAGGTGAACCACCGGGATAAAGCGCCCGGAACAGTAGGCTACCTTTTAACGAGGTCTCCACCAGGCGCAGGTACTGCCGGGAGCGCTTGTTCCCGTGGCTCATCTTCTGGGCCAGGCCGTTCCTCTGGAGCACGCACTCCTCCAGCTGCACCACGTTCTGGTGGCGCTTCTCCAGACTGGCCAGGGCCCAGAACTCCTGTAGGGCCAGCTCTACATTCTCCGGGGCGTCGCATCGGAGTTTCTTCACCGCCACTTTGGCCCCTGAGCGCCTAGCCACGGCTTCGTACACCACGCCGTAGCTGCCTCGGCCCACCTCCCGCAGGATGTTGTATCTGGGGGACATGACCCGCCTCTCGATGCTGCTGCCGCCGTTCTTCTGGAAGACGTGTGTGTCATCTATCTCCGTGTCGTCGTCTTCATCCGTGTTCCCCATGCTCAACGATTTCAGCACATTTGTAATTTCCCTTTTGGTTGATTTATCTTGTGTTGCGGTTTGTCTGCAGCATGCTCGCACACTCCTGGTGCGCCTTGGCCTTGGGCCCCCCGCGGTCTCCATGGGTTCTCCCTTCAGGACTCGGGTAGAAGGGCACCGGAGCTCCGCATGTTGTCGATGGACGCGACGGGTCCAGTGCAGCCACACTCGTTCAGCTAGGACACTTGTTCAGCCTCTGTTCTGGGACTGGAAAAACAGACATTAGTACAAAGTGTCCGCGCTGTTGAACATCGAAGGGAGGGGAGGACGAGTGTTGCCAGATTGGGACACATTTCCGCCAAATCTGGCAACCCTGGCTGTAGCGTGCTGTGGACAGGGTTGTGATTGGGCGAGAAAGTTGGCCCAATCTGGCAACACTGGGAAGGACTCCAGTCCCGGGCCAGTCCATTCAGAAAAGAACACGGGGTATCGATGTCAATTCAAGACTGTTTAGATGTCACTAACTGCGTGTGACAGACACGATTAAACACACGACAAAGTTATTGCCCAAGCAGCAATTGTAGGACCTTGTGTACAGCGTGCCGATTGAAAAGCATCCATGTAGACCCCCTTTTATGAGCACATTTTCTGATGACATTTTTCTGATAAGAGCTTCGCATCTGGTCTTTGTTATTTCATTTAACAATGTAATCCTTATCAAATAGAGTCAAGTCTTTCTCAAACCCTTCAAATCAATGTTAGTGTTTACTTTCCCCCGTTACCCCTGCCAGGCTCGGAGAATGGTTCGTCCCAGCGTGGTGCTTCATGTGCTCCTGATCAAAATACAACATCGGGTGGAGGGGGCGGGTCCCACGTTGGGCCAATGGGTTCAGGTCATCATTATACAACCATGGTTCAAATGCTAACCACCACCTCAGCCCAGAGACCCGTTGCATAATCTTGGAAGATGATTTTTTGCTTGCTTTCTATGGGTTTTACCCATAAAAAGTGTTGTAGTGAAGTACCTTCAACACTATTGTTGTTGTTGTTGTTGTTGTTGTTGTTATAATATAGAAACATGTCAATGCTGCACAGTATGCTAAATGTATTTGTTGCTAAAATTATGGTGTTCCCCAGGGATCCGATGTGAAAGTGGCACAATGGACAAACTAACTTTGATAAATGGACAATTTAAGAATACAGGGCTTTGGATAATAGATTGATAATATACTGTGAGGTGGACGAAGGATCCGACCAGGGTGGGGCGAAATGTCCTACTATCTGCTACAACTTCAGATAACATAGAAATACTAATATCCAATTTAATGAAGTGTCTTATAGTCCAGTTTGGAGATAGTATGTTATTAATTTGGAGTCACTATAGGTACATGAAATGTAAGCTATAGAAAAAAAAAAGCATTTAGGCTACTATATTCGGATGAAATAGGAAAAGCACTAATATCCAATTTAAGAAAAATAAATACTTGCAAAAAGCTGTAATTATTTTCTATCAAAATATAATTGTATCAATATTACATAACATTAGCATTACAATATGAATTTAAGTTAGCATTATCAAAAAAGGTTTGCAACATGAGTTCCATTTGGTCCCATTTGTTTTATCAACATTTTCTCTAATATGGGCTAGTCAGCAAGAAGGTAATAACAAATAAATAGCAAATTTATTGATGGTCTGCTCCCTTACATGTCCCCAACCTAAAACCAACTAAAACTAACCAAAACCAACTAAAACGAACTTCCCCAAGGTCCTTCGTGGTGTGACCGCCTGCTGTGATCATCTATGAACAGATAACTCCCTTTATGACTCTATAACTATCTATAACTCCACATGTTGTCAAAGGAAGCAACACTTCAAGTGGAGCCAAAAACTGGTTCAGCCTCTGTTTCAGCCTATGTTATGGGAGGGAAAACAGACGTACATTAGTACACAGTGTTCACACAGCTGTACATCCAGGGGGCGGGGGAGCCCTCCTGTCCCGGACGAATCCATTCCAAAAGAACACGGGGTATCGATGTCACTTTGAAAGGAGACCCGTGTGATTCCTGCCGCTGGGGGCCGCTTCATCAAAGTAGGTATAAGAAACATATTTAGTATGATCCTAATTTAAACAGTGAAGTCTGTAGTGTATCCCAATTGCATAGGTTTCTCTTAGTCCTTCGATCTTAGTTCCTCTTATTATTACTTACTTTATTATTTTATTATTTATTATTGTGATCTATGCTGCTACTTATTTATTTTTATTTATATTTTTACTTTACTTTATCTTGAATTGTTGTTTCGATGTGGCTGCTGAGGAACCAAGCCTAAGAATTGTTCCCTTCTGTGCTTGTAAAATAAGATGTAATAAAATGAGTGACTGCAGTTCAAAGTAGGAAGTAAAAATAAAAAGTATGCGAGTTAAAACGCAGCCGTGGTCTTCCTCGCCGCTCCGAGGGACATCCACTAATCGGCGTGTTCAAGTTTGATACACGTGACGTTTCAACAAGTCCGCAAAATTGTATGACCGTATAGGTCGTTTGTACTGCCACGGATTACGACCCACTGGAGCGTATCAAGCGCCTCGACAGGTCGCGGGAGGTATGTATGCCACATATATGACCAACAGGGCATTTGGTGAAATTGTCACGTAGCCATATTAATCGTTATTATCTGAATGGGAAATGCAATATTTTAGGACAGATACACCATTAAACGTGTTTCTAATGACATTTCTAGCGAGAAATGTACATTTTCCTTGCATAATCTTCACTCAGTGAATGTGTATGATCTTTATTAATCTTTATTATCTGAATGGGAAATGCAATATTTTAGGATCGATTCACCGTTAAACGTGTTTCTAATAACATTTCTAGCGAGAAATATACTTTTTACTTGCATAATCTTCAGTCAGTGATTGTGTCTGATCTTTAGTTTTATAGTTATTAGGAAGATTTAATCGGCTCGCTCGCATGTTTCAACGACGTCAGGTTGGGGACGCTGCTTTCGCTAAACTAGCAGCTCACGTGTTTCCTGTGTTTGTGTTATTAAACCGTTACTTTATGTAACTTTTAATGATATTGTAATAACCACAGGCGAGGTATTGAGCGAAGTAAGCTTGATAGCAGGTTTATTGGATTCCACAATCGGACAGGCAGGCACAGCTCCACCGGAAAACTACAACAACCAAAACTCCCGCCCGGAGGGAAACCCCCGGAACCCCCTCTCAGAAGGCCCGCCCCTTCCTCCCAAACCCTGTGACGTGAAACACGTTTATCTGAGAGCCAACCCAGTCGCATTTCAACATGAAATACCGTGTTAGCACATACACACACACACACACACACACACACACACACACACACACACACACACACACACACACACACACACACACACACACACACACACAATGCATTTCGCTGCTAAAACAACAACTTGGGCTGCTTCGAGGACATTTTGGGTGGATTTGGAACGGTATGTGGGCAGGACGATTTTTGCAGGCAGGACCTGGCAACCCTGCGCTGTTGCCCGAGGTGCAGAAATGCTCTGGAACAGATCTGGATCCACCATGGCCAAAATAATTGTCATGAATAGCATGAATAGATTCATGCATTATCATTCAACTTGAACATGTGTTTTTACAGTATATAGTGGTGGAGGGATGACGTATGTTGGCCAACCAGGAAGTGAGCGTCGACCTGGGTTTCCCTTGACAAAAAGCCAACGGGTTTTTCCATTGGATTTTGGATTATTGCAGAAAAATTTGCATCTTTGAAGCACCTCCACAAAAACTGAAAATAAATAAATAAATAAAAATAACTGTGCTCCAAAGAACGAAATGTAAACCAATGCATTCTGAATGGGAGTGTTTCTCAGATTTTTCCATGCTACACAGAACGAAATGTAAACCCATGCAAATAAAGACTTCATGGTCATAATAATTTAAATATCATTATTCTCCTCAGTGTGTAGGGTGGTATTCTATTTTTTTCAACAGGTTGCATCCAGTCACTTGACCGTCATGGTTGCTATGGTGGTTGCTATCGACCCGCCCCTCTAATCCTTACATGGCTCTAAAAACCACGCAGCAAAGGAGCTGCCGTCCATTGTGTTGTTTTTGTCGTAAAATAGGGTCCGATGGTTAAAAAATAGACAGATATTCCAAGGTATCCTTAAAAGGCAGCTTGGTTGTTTTTATTTTCTGCAGTTTAGACTTCTTCTATAACCTATTTTTGAAAGCAAAACACCAAGCTCAATGATTTAACGAGGCAGGGTTATTTGAAACAATTTATTAAATATATATTTGCGAGAGGTCATTCCTTCTCCTGAGTTTGCTTCCTATTTATGTCTAGTGTACAACCCTACTGTCCACAAGCATCACCCCCCCCCCTCCCCATATGGATTTGGAGAATTGTTGCCACGTCCCAGTGGTGGAGGTATCATATATATGAAGGAGGGCATTCAATTATACTACAATGATCAATTAGGAGGCCGAAGCCCGAAAGGAAGTGATGCAATAGGTGACTGCAGCTCGACAACATTTAAGTAAGCTGTACTTTGAGGTCTCTTATAGATCAAAGGGGGTCTCAAACTTGGGTCCCAAGTTGTTGTTTTAGCAGCGAAATGCATTGTGTGTGTGTGTGTGTGTGTGTGTGTGTGTGTGTGTGTGTGTGTGTGTGTGTGTGTGTGTGTGTGTGTGTGTGTGTGTGTGTGTGTGTGTGTGTGTGTACGCTTCAACCTGTGGCTCCAGCCCTACAGGAAATGACTCAGCAAGTGCTCCATCTCGTTGCACCTGCACCCAGCGGCTCGCTTGCAAGATTTTGGCCTGAAGTTCTTCCCAGACCTACACCGTAGCCATCCAACCTGCATATCTGAGAATCAGGCCTCTCTTTAATAATGACAAAAAGTTATGAGAGAAATACACATTAACTTTTGTCTCATTAGCGGCGTGGTGCCGGCTCCTTTCAACCTTTTGACCCCAGACTTCTGGGCGAATAGCTGAATCAATTCATTAGTCAATCAGAAGCATGTAAATATCTTGCCGGTGGCGTAAGAGGGCGAACAAGGTGTCCTTCAACATCTACGCTTCCAGGCGGTTGCAACGGTGCCACACATGAGCATATTCAAACATGTTTAATAGTAGTAATTAGCTGTCGAAATTGGAGGCCTTAATCAATAATGAGCAGCTATTGATTTGCTTCCCGATAGAAATTTGTGACAAATGACATGTTTAGCATCTACACGTTGAGCTGAGTCCAATGACACCCAGCATGACACTCTAGCAAATGGTAACATGTATTTTACATGGTACACCTAGGTCTAGGACATGATCTCGGTGTAGCAAGAGGGCGAGCTTGATCTCATTGGACTCAGCTTAACGTGTAGATGCTAAATAACATGCAATTTGTCAAAAATCTCCATCGGGAAGCAAATCTATAGCTGGTCATTATTGATAAAGGTCTCCAAAATCGCCAGCTAATTACTACCCCGAAACAAATATGATCGTGTGTGGCACTGTTGCAATCGCCTCGAAACGTAGATGTCAAAGGACACCTTGTTTGCCCCGTTACGCCACCGGGAAGATATTTTCATACTTCTAATGGATTGATTCATATTTTTAGGTTCTCGGAGTGAGACTTTAAACGGCTGCAGCAGAAGTTTTGAGACGAAAGATGATATCAAGACATTTATAGAATATTCCCATTCACATTATGATTCTTCGTCATAACATCCGACCAAACATCCTTTACAGTCACCGAGCGAGGATTATGAAAGTCCAGGCCCCCCCTTCCTGCACTCGGGGTCCGACTGGGCCAAGTTTCGGTGCGGGGGTCCCAGTTAGGCCTTAGAATAAGGTATTCAAATTTCAGGGCGGTAGGACGTTCCTATCTCAAAAACTGTTTTTCCACCACATTCTGAACCATTAAGGTACGGCCACACCAACCGCGTTACTCGAACGCGCCTAACCTGACGCTTGATCATTGTGTGGTGGTTCAACGCTTCCAACGCGTCAACGCGCCTACGCAGCAAGATGAGTCCATGTCCATGCAAGTGAACAGAGCGTTCCCTCTTCGTCATAACTATCAAACCAAACATCCTTCACATTCACCGAGCGAACATTATGAAAGTAAAATGCACATTTCTCGCTAAAAATATTTCCATAAACGCATTTAATGGCGTAACTATGTTACTATTTCCACCCAGAATAAAGATAGTTGTCGGCCGTGGCTGCGCTGGAGTCCGAGGTAGGAAACCCAAACGCCGCCGTGTTTGGGTGATAGAGTTTAGATCGGGTTAGATTAAATAATATCTGATATAAATAACAATAATCGGGTTAAATAACTAACCCAGAATAAAGAAAGATGTCGGCCGTATGCTTCTGTCCAAGCTCACTACTCTCTGCCAGTGACGTCGGGTCAAGCTCCACGCTGATTGGCTATCGCGGCTAAGCGCCACGCGTTGGAGGGTTGAAAGTTCACATTTCTGAACTCCGGGCGTTGGTGCGTTGGGCGCGTTACTGCGTTTACGTGCGTAATTACGTGCGTCTGCCGCGCCTAACGCCCCTAACGCGACGCTTCAACGCATGTAACGCGTCTACGCGCCTATACCAATGGTTCCCTATGCAAAAATGCCGAGTTTGGACGCCCCTAACGCGAGTAACGCGTTGGTGTGGCCGTACCTTTGCGTCTTGCAGGTAACACTTCTGAGGGGCTTTGTCCAAATGACAGTCCATTTGGGAAAACTTTTTTTCTCTAAGGGCTAGAACTCCAAATCTCGGATATGTCGTTCTCGGGGCCCCGGGAAATGTGTGTAAACATTTTAGCCTCCCTAGCTATCTCGAAAAGGCCGGAAAAGGGGCGTGACCTCCAACAGTACAGTAAATGTACATAAGACAGAGGTTAGTTTCTAGTCCCCATTTTTTGTGGGATGGAGGTGTACATTTGTGGCTTAAGGTGTGTAGACACAGCTGGCCTGTGGCCACGTTTTTGAAGTCTGGGGTCAAAATGTCAAAAGGAGCCGGCACCACGCCGCTTATGAGATAACAAAAAGTTAATTTGTATTTCTCTCGTAACTTTTTGTCATTATTAAAGAGAAGCCTGATTCTCAGATATGCGTGTTGGATGGCTAGGGTGTAGGTCTGGGAAGAACTTCAGGCCAAAATCTTGCAAGCGAGCCGCTGGGTGCAGGTGCAACGAGATGGAGCACTTGCTGAGTCATTTCCTGTAGGGCTGGAGCCACAGGTTGAAGCGTATGCTTCCTTTGAGACCCCCTTTGATATATAAGAGACCTCAAAGTACAGCTTACTTAAATGTTGCCGACCTGCAGTCACCTATTGCATCACTTTCTTTAGGGCTTCGGCCTCCTAATTGATCATTGTAGTATAATTGAATGCCCTCTTTCATATATATGATACCTCCACCACTGGGACGTGGCAACAATTCTCCAAATCCATATGGGGAGGGGGGGGGGTGATGCTTGTGGACAGTAGGGTTGTACACTAGACATAAATAGGAAGCAAACTCAGGAGAAGGAATGACCTCTCACAAATATATATTTAATAAATTGTTTCAAATAACCCTGCCTCGTTAAATCATTGAGCTTGGTGTTTTGCTTTCAAAAATAGGTTATAGAAGAAGTCTAAACTGCAGAAAATAAAAACATCCAAGCTGCCTTTTAAGGATACCTTGGAATATCTGTCTATTTTTTAACCATCGGACCCTAGTTTACGACAAAAACAACACAATGGACGGCAGCTCCTTTGCCGCGTGGATTTTAGAGCCATGTAAGAATTAGAGGGGCTGGTCGATAGCAACCACCATAGCAACCATGACGGTCAAGTGACTGGATGCAACCCCGTTGAAAAAAATAGAATACCACCCTACACACTGAGGAGAATAATGATATTTAAATTATTATGACCATGAAGTCTTTATTTGCATGGGATTACATTTCGTTCTGTGTAGCATGGAAAAATCGGAGAAACACTCCCATTCAGAATGCATTGGTTTACATTTCGTTCTTTGGAGCACAGTTATTTTTTTTTTATTATTATTTTCAGTTTTTGTGGAGGTGCTTGAAAGATGCAAATTTTTCTGCAATAATCCAAAATCCAATGTAAAAACCTGTTGGCATTTTGTCAAAGGAACCCAGGGCGACGCTCACTTCCGGGTTGGCCAACATACGTAATCCCTCCGCCACTCTATACTGTAAAAACACATGTTCAAGTTGAATAATAATGCATGAATTTATTCTTTATTCTGCCATAGTAACACGGTAAATAAATGGCAAAAAATAGGCTGAGAACTAATTTGTATTTACGATATGTTCAATAAAACCTAATCACGGACAAAATACGTTTTGTAGACCAACGTAATTGAGAATGCCGAATAGTTCTCTGGGAACGTAATTTTGATGAGAAAGGGTTGCTCTCAACGACTTCAGCTACCCAACACTGATCAAAAAAACGATTGTTTCTCTCAATCAAAGCACAAAACAGGACAACTGATGCCCATAGCCTTAACCCATACATGTTGTGTAATTAACAAGGACACGTTGGTGTAGTTGTGTTGAGGAATGTCACAGATTTCACTGTAAAATCGCCGTTGATGTGCAGCCATCGGGTCTTCCGTTAGCCAATGGGATGAATGCTCATAGCTTAATATATTGCCGTGGAGGGATTACATTGCAATGAGTGGAAAACCCCCTGCGTTGAAAAAAGAAGCACATGGTCCTCCGTTAGCCAATGGGATGAATACTCATAGCGTCTCTATGTGCAGCCATCTGCTCTTCCGTTAGCCAATGGGATGAATGCTCGTAGCTTCATATATTGCCGTAGAGGGATTACATTGTAATGAGTGGAAAACCCCCTGCGTAGAAAAAAAAAGCCCAAGGTCCTCCGTTAGCCAATGGGATGAATGCTCATAGCGTCTCTATGTGCAGCCATCGGGTCCCCCGTGAAGGGGTTACATTGTAACGAGTTGAAAACCCCATGTGTCGAAAAAAGAAGCACAAGGGTACACTTTTGCTTCAGAAACTGAAGCCAAAGTCACTGACCGTTCGTCAAAAATCGACGCGCTCGGAGTGGGAATGTGTTGGATGGCACCCTCATCCACCTCAAACTCCATGCTGCCACCCTTCAACCACAGCTCTGCTACTTAATAATACATGGTAGTGCTTGTATTATTTTCCTTTTAATAGGTTTAAAATGCTTGTTGGGCACATAATCTTACTTTGCACACGATAATCCTTCAGGAAGTAGTGTCCTTCTGGCGGGGATGCGGGATTGTGTCGCACAGGCACCTCGACAGGTTCCCCATTTCTTCTTCTGCATGAAAGCCCTGAAGACAAACAATAAATATAACAATTGTTTGTTACTTGCACACCAGAAATTATTTAACATATTTGACATATGATATGCATTAGAATACATTCTGGATTTGCTTACCTCATTCTATCCCTACAGCAGGCCTATTCATATGGCGGCCCGGCCGCAGGCCACATCCGGCCCAGAAGCACCTTCCGAGTGGACCAGTCCGTGGTCCCGCAAAAAGTGCATAGAAAGGTAAAAAAAATAAACCGACCACTGCCTTCAAAAATTCCTACAGTAATTCAGACCATGAATGCAACACTCAGCGTAACCTAGCAACAGGGATTCTAGCTAAATAAAATGCCATTTACAGACTCTGAAAAAGTGAAAGAGTGCATGCTGGCCGTCGTGAATGAGGTTATAAATTACGAAAAAGTAAAAACAAGCGTGACCTCTGCCATTAAAAACGTACCCCTGTCAGACACCTCAAATATTCGCAGGGTTCAACTTCTTGCTACTGATGTGTTCGAAACGCTTTTGGAAAACCTGAAGAAAGCTGATGTCATGTCTATAGCAGTAGATGAGTCCACAGATAAGACGGATACCGCCGAACTGCATATTTGTCCGTTTTTTTGACGGCAAATGCTTCAGAGAAGAACTGCTCAGCTTACTGCCGTTAAAAGGACACACAACAAGCGAGGTACTCTTTGAGAAGATTTCAAATTTTTTGAATCAAGCTTCTCACACATTAACTCAATTAAAAGCAGCTCTCTTTGCTCACTGTCTGACAGTACACTTCAGAAATGCCTTCGGATTGCATTGACATCTCATGAGCCCAGAATCACTGCTCTCATTCAGAACAAAATATGTCACTTCTCCCACTGAGAAAGCAGTGAAACTGTTGCATACATAGCAACAAAAGGATGTGTAACGAAGTGAGTAACAAATTATTCATGTGTATGTGCCTGCCTGTGGCCATTCAACTTTACAACGCCTCCCTTAGAATGTCAGACACCGTCCCTCTCTGTAATCTCTGACCTCAAACAAGGACTATAATTCTTGCACCTTTTGCACAATACTGTACAATTCTTTTTGTACAGTGCTGTCTTTTGTGTATGTATGTGTATGTATATATATATATATATATATATATATATGTGTATGTATATATGTATGTATGTGTGTATATGTATATATATATGTATGTATATATGGTGTTGTATATATATTTATATTGTCCTTAAATTTGTTATTTGTATATTTTGTTTTTCTTAGGTTGTATCTTTTATCTTTTGTGTATGTATGTGTACTTCTGTTGTATGTATGTGTATATATATATATATATGTGTGTGTGTGTGTATGTATATGTATATATATGGATATGGATATATATGTTATATTTTATATTATATTTTATTCTTAATATTTATTTATTTATTTGTGTATGTATATCTGGTGTTTGTGACAAAAATAATTTCCCTCTGGGATTATTAAAGTTTTTATCTATCTATCTATCTATCTATCTATCTATCTATCTATCTATCTATCTATCTATCTATCTATCTATCTATCTATCTATCTATCTATCTATCTATCTATCTATCTATCTGCTTAGTTATTTCTTGTATTGGGTATATTTACTAAGCTTTAAAGGGACACTGTGTAACATTTTAAGTCATTTATTACCTCAAATCAACATATTCATTCATAAATAAGTCCTCATTGGTGTAAAATTATCTCTGCCAAAAATCGCACTTATCCTCCTGAGCGAAGAATAATTAATATGTAGTTACATAGGACGGGTAAGCTTCATGGAGGCTTCCATGTTCTTCCGGTCTATGAACTGCCGAGAGGGACAAAAAGCACTACGTGGTACAGGAAATCCAAACCCGTTTTCACTCTGAGCCAGCGTGAATGATGACTGAAATAATTCACTATCTTGCTCGAGGAGTAATTACTCATACATCATTAGCTTACACTAATGATTCAATGCAGTTTGAAATTTGTTTGAAATAACGAACCTCATCATCACTCGAATGACTCGATGAGGTAGTATTGGATGTCATGACACAGCTTCTTAGCACATACTGCCCACCGTAGTTTTTGATCAAGCGAGCACTATTAGTTTGAATGCAATATACAATTGTACCACTAGATGGGAGTAATTTTTTACACAGTGTCCCTTTAATATGCCTAGTTCTGTTTTTTCATGCATTTTGGCATATTGATCCCAGATATGCTTGTTTTAATATGAGACACAAATGTTAATTTTATTTATTTAATAAAGGAAACCTCAGATAAATGTGCACTATTCATTTTCAATGCACCTTGTGTTTTGCTTATTGGTCAGATGTGACAAATATTTATTATATTTTGTTTCAAAAGGGAAACTGGCTATTGATAGGCCTAATATTGTGAACTATTTTGTTTGAGTTTTGTCTGGTTCAGATTTCACCAAAGATGTATTAATGTAATTTTTCGCTCCAGGGGCCTGTATTACGAACCTCGATTAGAGGGTTAGCGAGGTATGTTGAGCTCAAAGCCTGGGTTAGCTGGACCACGAAAGTCGATCTCTTTAAGCGTCGCTGTATCACCATGGTGACTTATGCTCGCAACCAAACCTGGTCGGGAGCAGGTTTTCAGCTTAGTCTACCCGGATATCGGCTACTTAAATCGGCGTGCGCAGCTTCCTAGCCCCTCCTCCGACAATGGCGTCACCATTTGCGGGTGTTCCCGTGGACCTCGGCGGGGGTTTTTCGGGACAGAACTGATCCCTTGGCATTGTTTGACGATATTCTTTATGAGAGATACAGATTCTCTTCAGATGGTATTCGTTATTTGATCGTCCTTGTTGGACTGTATGTAGGCAATGCAATGCTACACAAAGAAGCCGTGCACTTACTGTTGCGCAGTGTGCCTGTGTTTCAAGTCCAAAGGTGGCCCCACGTTCAACATACATTAACCTTGGATAGTCAAGTGCCGTGTTGTCCATTATCCCTACATAACCGCTATGTCAGTGACACAATTAGGCCCAGGTATTTTTTATTCTACAAATTCATATTATAGCTGTGAGAATTTTTAAGAAAAATCACCTCCATAGTCGCCCTGGAGTCACAGGCCGACAGAGTCTCGTGCAAGAATCAGGGAAACCTATTATTGGAAATTCTTTCCAAAAATGTAACATTTAGAATACGTGACACTTTTGCTTTGATATGATTGGAGATTGATTGTCGGCGGCTCCTCCAAAATAAAGTTATACCTTCAACTAAAAAGAACACTATTAATTTACACTCAATCATTTCACATTTGATTAGCAAGACAATTATTTATGTCCATTGCCAATAGGGTGTATGCACTAAGCTGTGTGGCTTACTTCCTGTTTCAAATAATACAGCTCGGCCGGTTCCGGTCTGTGTGTTTATCGCGCTAGCCAGCTGACTTTGATACTGTAAACATGAATCAAGACCGCAAACATCTAAAAACTGTACATTTTCAGAGGCAGGAGAAAACCTATGCAGAGCACTGCTGTGTCCCCCACTGTACTGCGTCAGCAAAATTTAACGGGGTATTACGTTTTCATGGCTTTCTGAGCCAAACTGACGTGAGGAGTCAATGCATTGTGAACATACGCCGGGATGCATATGTCATCACCACTCACTCTAAGGTCTGTAGCAGACACTTTAGTCCCTACAAGTTGATTGAGCCAACTACTCCTCAGGGTCGAAGGAGACTTGCAAAAGGTGCCGTACCAACCCTTTTTGGGTGGAACCAATATACGGTCGCAACCCCAAGGCGCGGCGTGTGGGATAGAGTGGATCGGTTTGTCGAGGCTGCCCCTCCGGAAGATGAAGTTGATCAACTTTTCAACGATCACGACTACTGCTCTGTCCCAGAGCCGGCTGCAATGGATATGGCCGCATCCGCTGCTGAAAGCGTCACAAATGAAGTAGAGGAGCTGAGAAAGGAGCTACAGGAGTTATGTCTCCAGCGAGATTTTGGACTGCAACGGTTTGCTGGCTCCGATGCAGACATACGATTTTACACAAGGGAAGTCATTACCATTTTTTGTATTAGCCTATGTGATTTTAGCCTTGTCCCTAAGTGACGGGGATATGTGCCATGCAGGGACAATAGCTTTACGTTACAGATTCATTTATAGTACTGTACCAAATTATTTCTTAATAGGTCTATGTGAATGATAAATAGCACACAAGTAGTGTCATGTTGAGGGATGGTGTAATTCGGGTTGGGAATGTCCATGTCTTATCAGAATTTATATATATGAATGTGACAGCACCAATAGTACAGAAAAAAACAACATTTATAACACAGATTAATGTAAAGACTTACAGAGACGTGTTGCCAGTTAAAGTCTACAAAAGTTTATTTTTAAATAGTTGGAAAAAGTCATTAGTTATTATTCTATGAGAGGAAAATAGGAGCACTGAAGCGACAGCGCCAGAATGTGACCGTCTCCAGCTCCACCAATGCTGGTCCTAGAACAAAAATACTATTAAACAATTGTGAAAATGTATGAATTGAGCAGGTAACTCCCTACTTATCTGCATGCATAGGGGCAGCAGTAGCTCAGGAGGTAGAGCAGGTTGGCTGGTGACCGGAAGGTTGCTGGTTCGAGTGTCGAGGCGTCCCTGAGCGAGACACCCCACCCTGACTGCTCTGGGCAGAGAGGTGTGGCGTCCCCTGTCTGTATAAGCTATCGAAAGGAATGACGATGGTGACCCATCGTTACTCCCGAGTTACTCCTGAGGAGACTCGATAAAATGAAAAAAAAAAAATGAATATCTGCATGCAAGTGCACAGCAAACCACCAAACAGCGCCTCCCAATGATACAGCCCGGACAGGAACACTACTCTAAAAAGAAAGAGCACAGAGACCACATTAGGGCATTGGATATCCAGTCGTCTTATAGGAAGTTGGGGCAGTTATTAAAATGCACCCAAAGAGGAAACTAAACAAACCTTTCTGTCAGCCGAGTGCCAGGGATTATTTACGGTGCCATCCGGTAGAGCAACCGTTGCGTACTGGCCCAAGTCACAATACAGGTTAAAGTGAGGTGACTGAGGCTGAAACAGGTATATGGGAGAAATACAGGTCACCCTGCTACACATATATATATATATATATATATATGATGTAATCTTAGTAGTTACTGTTGACATTATTTTGGTAACAATGTATACTTTTGAAGATTTTAAACATGTTTATGTGGTGTCTTTTGTGAATAGATTTGCCATCTACGACCACCTGATGGCATTTTGGTCTTTGATCGAGCCTTGTCTATACAAGATGGTCCGTGTCTCCAGAGCCAAATCAGCTGCCCAGAAAAAAGAAGATGCACGTGCATCATCGATTTCATTGCATTTGTATTTGTTTGAGCTATCCTTTCTTTATTTTCCTCTCAGAGACAGCTGCTCCAGCCCATAGATGAACTCTTTCTTTTTCTGAACTATCTTTCGGCTGGATTGAAGGAGAGAGACCTGGCAAATCGCTTTAAAATTCACCAGTCCACAGTGAGCCGCATCATTGCCACATGGACTTGTTTTCTGGCCACAGCACTAGGGTCTATTTGTATTTGGCTCACACCTGCAGAGGTACAGGCTTACCTCCCGGAGGAATTCCGTGATTACCCGGACACCCAGGTAATTCTTGATTGCACCGAGCTTAGATGCCAAACCCCATCCTCACCCCTCCTTCAAAGTGAGATGTACTCAACGTACAAATCCCACTGCATCATGAAAGGCCTTGTTGGCATAGCCCCACATGGTGCAGTGACATTCATTTCCGGATTGTATGGTGGTTCAGTTAGCGACAAGGAAATGTTCAAACAATCAGGAATCGCTGAGTTGCTGACAGAAAACATGGCAGTTATGGTCGATAAAGGCTTCGTAATCAGTGATTGCTGCAAAAGCAAAGTTTACTGCCCACCCTTTCTCTCAAAACACAAACAGATGCCAGCATGCCAGGTGAAGGAGACACAAGCCATAGCCAGATTGCGGGTGCACGTGGAGCGTGTCATTCGGATGATAAAAGAGAACCAGCTTTTTGATGGCACCATCACCCTGTCACATGCGTACAATATTAATGAAATATTTGCAGTTGCCTGTCTGCTGTCAAATTACCAAAACAAGGCACTCGTCAAAAAATGGGTTAAGTGATTAAATAAAGTGCTACCTAACAATATTATTGCCTTTCATTAAATGCAGTAGATCTGTCTGCTAGGAAGTAAGTAAAGATTGACGTGTAGTGTTCTGAATGTTCAGAACACTTGGATTACGTGCAGTTATTAATGTTTGGATTTTCATATGCATTTGATGATTTCCCATTTTACAAAAATAAATATAATAAAGCAATTGCTGAGAAAAAAATATATTTATGGTGATTACATGGTCTCATTGACATTTCCAGGAAGAAACGGCACTTCTGGTTGTTTGGTTGAAGGTGAGTTGCTGGCCAACGTGAGGTAAGACTGCTGGTGAAGGTGAGATCAGACTGCTTGTGAGTTAACAGATTTTAGCTAATCTAATCTTGGGTAATGTTTTTGACATTTTCTTAAAGGTTGCGTAGGTGATTCGCTTTTTTGGCCATTTTTGCAAAATTACTTGAAATCCTTATCATAACCCGCTTACAGCCACTGAGTTAGAAGTACTGACATGAAAATTAAACTTGTCAATCATCTGTGGAACGGGCAGGGCTCGAAAAACTCCAGCCAATCATTTCCATTGCCACCGAGTTTCATTGGACAGTAAGTACGTCAATCAAACGGTCGTACTGCACTCCCCCTCCCCCCCTCCCCCGCGCCCCGCGCGCGACCCCTTCGTGCAGTACTCGTGACCCAGAGCTCGTGACCCAGAGCAAGCTCCTGTTTGTTGTTATCCTGCGGTATCTACTGGAACTAGTTAATACACATTTGGACCTAGCAGTAGAAGACAATTTCCATGGCAGACAAGACGCCACCGTCCCCACCACCACCACCACCACCACCACCACCAGCAAAGAGAAGGAAAACTCTTTTTCAGAGAGTAATTGATAATAAAAACGCTGAAAGAGAAAAACTGAAATCAAGAATAATCCTAGGCGCTGCTTTTGAACGTTTGCGGCAACTGAAGGACGAGAAGGGTCTAAAAACCGATGCTTGTGTGGCGGTTGACCTAGTTTCAAAGTTTATACCGTTTATACTCGGTAATACCGGTGTTGAGACGAGTGTATTACTCGGTGTGAAAATGTCCACACCGCGGCAACCCTAGTGAAAACCAGGACTTCCAATACAATTATATGAAACAAACATACATTTTCTAAAAATAGTAATGATTTATGTGACCGTTTAATGTTTATAACATCTGGTGCAACCATAGCCGCGAGAACGTATTCTCAGCAGAGGGGTGCTGGAAAAAAAAACCCGGCCTGCACTAGACTCGCAACTCGTCACATTGATAAAAAAAGATATATAGCAGCGCAGCTCAATTACACCAGTGCATGCGCGCACAGTTGAAAATCGATCGTTGTGTTCACTTCCTTCACACCATGGTTCACATCCAGCTGCTCACAGAACAAGTTTAGCGCACCACCGCTACCCTCACACTTTTTCATATAACCTTTTTTCAGCACTAGGACATATGAGCATTGAATAAACGCTGCGTCTCAACATGCCTTGGACAGCAGCGAGGATGACTCGCTTTGCCACGGGCCGAAACAGTTCGGAGCGACCACAGCCAGAGCGAACACAGCGGGGCAGAGGAGTGTCAGGAAGTCTTTGGTGTACACATCAGTACGGCCTATTTGCACTACTGTTTAGTGGCAATGCAGTGTTTTATTCTATGCCTTTTTATTTTCGTATATTATTTCAATTAATACAATTTATTTATTCATGAAATCAAGATCTGGTCTTCAAATCTTTTTTCCAAATATAGGTCGTATTACAATGGGGTTTGTGTTTATATTCGGACCAATACGGTACAGCGGACGCTCACATGACGTTAAGCATTTCCTGGTGCATAATGTGACGCTTCAGAACCTAAAATCCCGTTTCTCCCCGTTGATACGACAACACATAACGATAGTTATGTTATTATAACTCTAGTTCTATGATTGTAGGCGTAGCCGTCTAGGCTTCGCCTTATGGGCTTGTCCCGTGCGCGCGCTTGTGCGCGCTGAAAATTCAAACTATGCACCTATCAGCGTGGGCACCGCCCACATTTCCCACGGTATCGTGTATATAGCGCGGTGAATACCGTCGCTCATCCTCCACGCTTTTCTTTCAGCATTTGGAGGGTACAGAAGGTGGGAAACTAGACGGCTACGCCTACAATCATAGAACTAGAGTTATAATAACATAACTATCGTTCTATTTCATGTAGGCTACGCCGTCTAGGCTTCGCCTTATGGGCTAAGGTGAAGCTGCGAGCGGAGCCCGATCAATGTACTCCTGCTGGACCCCAGTCAAAACGACCTAAGTCACCAGAACACATTAAGACTCAAAAAAGCCAAGGAAGTGTAAAACACAGCAGCTTAATAAAAAACTAATTCCTCCTAGATCAAGCAAGGCAATGATCAAGGGAGAAAAAAAGTGAGTCTGTAAAGACTCCGGCTCTAATCCGTGCTTCATGGAACCCATGAAAAGGAAAAGAAAAACCAGAGCAACACGTTTCCATTAGGTCCGCTACTACCGGGGGCGGAGCAACAGAATCCGGCTCTCCAATAGGGGACTCTCTCGGCCGTTTTTAGAAGAAAAAACGGCGGGAGTGCCACTGGCAAACAAAGCCACCTGACAATTGGCGAGCCAATAGAAAAACCTCCCTAGCCTGTTTTTCATTTGAAAAAAGGTGGGAGAGTGAGACTGGTAATCAAGTCCAACTCGCCAGCCGGCGAGAGGAAATTCAACCACGCCGCTTTAAAGAACATGTCTATATTCTTAAGCCGTAAAAGGGGTCCCGGACTCTAGCACAGAGTTGCAGAGTGAGCCCCTGGACATGTCTAACATGTACAAACGGACAAAGGGGCCGGGGGAAGACCAAGACGCAGCCGCGCAGATGTCTTCCACCGAAACGCCCTTGAGTAGAGCCGTTGAAGCGGCCACGCTCCGTGTGGAGTGAGCTTTAACGCCCAACGGTGGCGCCAAGCCCTGCCGAGAGTAGGCTAAGCAAACACCCTCACATACCCAGCGAGGAAAACCGCTGCTTAGAGAGAGCGCGGCCCCTGCTAGCGTCGCTATAACACACAAACAACTGTTGTGTGGAGCGGAACGCGGCCGAGTGATTCACGTACATAGCCAACGCCCGAACCGGGCATAGGAGATGCAACTCCGCCTCCGACCCCATCAGAATGAGGCGGGGGGTGAAAAACCTTAAGCACAATATCCCTCGACCGAAAATAACTATTAATGTTCTTCGGGAGGAACGCAGGATTAGGTCTGAGCAACGCAAAGGAGCTGTCCTCGTTTAGCAACAAGCAACTCGGGCTGACAGACAGAGCGGTTAGCTCACCGGCCCGCTTGGCAGAAACCAAGGCCAACAAGAGTGCCGTCTTAAATGACAAGGCATCCAAGGGGGCCTGAGAAAGAGGCTCGAAAGGATCCCTGGACAATCCGCGCAACACGGTGGGGAGATCCCAGCGTGGTGTAAGCACGCGTGAAAACAGGCCTAACCCGTCTAGCCCCACGCAAGAATCTCTTGACCAGTGGATGGCTGAAGATCGGTCCACCATCACAGCCTGCATGGCCAGCCGAAACGGCTGCCGCATAGACCTTGATAGTGGAGAAGGCCAAACCTTTTTCCAATAAGTTTTGCAGAAACGAAAGCACGCTTCCCACCTCGCATTGAGATGGGACAGCGTGGTTCCTCTCACACCAATTAGAGAAAGGCGCACCACTTCGCCGCATAGAGGGAAGAAGTAGAAGGCGCACGAGCACTCTGAATAGTGTTGATAACCGTCTCAGGCAAACCTTTGCCCTGCAGAATCAACCTCTCAGGAGCCAAACCAACAGCCGTCCCGAGACATCGGGCGGGTTGTGTACCGTCCCGTGGGCATGTGAGAGCGCATCCGGCCTGAACGGTACTGGCCACGGCGCTGACCGCAAGAGCGCGGCCATGCAGCTATGGAAATCACAGAGCTGAACGGTTCTCCGGGGCCACTAATATCAGGGACAGACTCTCCTGTCTGACCCGTTCCAGAAGAGGAAGGATCAGCTGGAGCGGGGGAAACGCATACAAGAGAGCCCGCGGCCAAGGTGTGTGTGCCAACGCATCTACCCCCAACGGGGGAAGATCCCGAGGGCTGAGGGAGAACCACCACCTGCAGTGCGTGTTCTCCCATGGACGCGAAGAGGTCCACCTGTGCTGTCCCGAACTTCTGCCAGATCAGTCTGACAATGTCGGGATGTAACCGCCACTCGTCTCGGCGGGGACCGCCTCGAGACATGAGGTCCGCCCCAAAGTTCTGAGCGCCCGCGATATGCAGGGCTCTCAGACTGAGGAGATACTGATGAGCCCAAAGCCAGAGCTCGACCGCCTTTCGGTGGAGAGCAGGGGAGCGGCCGCGCACCAGGTGAAAGAAATGCAACAGCATTTTCCTCACAGCGTCGAGCTCCAACACATTTAAGTGTGCTGTAGTGGGCGTACGCCACTCGTCCCCGACCGAGTGAGAGAGGCACGTTCCTCCCCAACCCGTCAATGAGGCGTCCGTGAAGACCACTACGTAGGACGCCACCCTGCCCAGGGGAACACCCCTGAGAAGGGCGGAGGGTCTTTTCCAATATTCCAGGTCTGGCGACACCGAACGGGAAACAAGGAGCCCCCTGAGCTTGTGTCGCCTGGAGTCTAACCGTTGGCGAGCAAACCACCGCTGGAGTCTGCGCATAAAAAGCAGACCCAGGGGGACCACGGGGTGGGCAGCTGCCATCAGCCCTAACAGGCGCATGGTGGACAGTGCGGTCACGTTTCTGCGAACGCGAAAACGAGAGAGCGTCGACAGGATGGCGTCTCGCCGAGGAGGCGAAAGCATCGCAGTCATGGTGGCTGAGTCTAGGCAAAGCCCCAAGTAGACTGTCTGCCGGCTGGGGAGCGGGGAGCTCTTCTCCCAGTTGATGGCAAAACCCAGGAAGGCGAGATGGTTTATCACCAACACGGTGTCCCTTCTCGCGGTCTCTTCTGAGTTGCTCAGAAGAAGCAGGTCATCTAGGTAGAAGAGAATCCTCTTTTCCTGACGCCTGAGCGGTTCCAACGCCGTCTCCACACACTTCGAGAAGGTGCGCGGAGCCAGGGAATAGCCGAACGGCAGACACTGGTACTCGTATGCCATCCCCATAAAGGCAAAGCGGAGAAACTTCCTGTGCGCCTGCCGAACACGGACGTGGAAGTAATCACCCTTCGATCCAGGGATGTGAACCAATCGCCCTCTCTCACACACCGGAACAACGCTCCGACAGTGAGCATTCTGAACTTCCTCGTGGCAACGGATCTGTTGAACACGCGAAGATCCAGAATAGGTCTCTTTTCCCCTGGCTTCTTGGAAACGGGAATAAAACCCTAGGTGAGACTCGTGGGGGGGAACGACAGTGATGGCCCCCTTTACCAAGAGACGTGTCACCTCTGCTGCCAGAGCCCTGCTCGCAGCCGGGTCCCGTAGCGTGGTCTCCACCAACCCCATAAAGGGTGGGGGACGACGCTTGAACTGTATGGGATGGCCCCATCTCAACGTGGTGTCCAACCACGATGGCAGAACGCACCGCTCTTGCCAACACGCATAGCGGTCGGAGAGAGGGCGAGCCGACAGCTGAGGAAGACCGTCCAGGAATAACCCGTATTCCTCTGCCCCTACCGCCTCCACACTGCGTGTGAGCCAAGGGGGGCTTCCCATGAAAGGGAGGAGGCTCAGCGAGCGTAGGAGACGTACCAGATCCAGCCGCTGTAAAAACAACGAGCTGTCTAGACATCGCGCTCGTGCCCGCTCAACAGGGAGCGAGCCGTCCGGCCGCCGCACCTGTGCGCATGCGCTGTCCGCAGGCTGTAGCCACAGCGCGCGGACCCGTCTCCTCACCTATAATGTGGGGAACTGGGAGACCGGTACAAGCGGCCGTATCCACGGGCTCGTGCAACGAGTCTCTGATCCGTCCACAAGGCTCCAAGGGACGCCGCTTCTTAGAAGCAGGTGAACCAGAGGCCATGTGAACACGCCGTCCGACCGCCACCCTACAGCCACAGGGCTGAGAGGGGGGAAGAGGCAACATGGAGGAACGCACCACAAGCGTAGGACGCAGGTGGCCTGAGGAATATCGCTCTTTAGGTACCATGTAGCCTACCGCTGTTCGGCCGAACGGTCTTTACTTTTTCTTTTTTTTTAATAGGGAAAGAAAAAATAGGAGCAAGCTTCCGGAACTTACCGGTCCGTGGCGCTGCTCTACCCGGCTGCTGCGGCACCGGGGCTGGAGTCGGAGGCGGCCCCCTGGAACGCTGGGACCGGTCTGGACCCCGCCTCCTCCCAGCCTGCTGGTGGGAGGAGCACGTGAGAATCGCCCCGAACCGGGAACGATTCTCACGGACTGACTGCTGGTGCGCGAGCACCTCGGAGAACCGGGGACCAAATAGGCCATCAGGCGCTAGTGGACCCTGGACGAGGCTGGCCCGCTCTCGTTCCTGCACCGCAGTGTGGGAGAGCCATATGACCCTTTGAATCATGGTAGCCCACGCCATATGCCGGCCGGCCGAAACGGCTATCGGCTGGCATAGCTGGAGGATGGCGCTGGAAAAAGCGGGAAACCGCCAGCCATCTCGCGGCTTCCTCCGGGCCGTAGGCCTCCCTGTCAGCAAACAAGGAGACCATGGCAGAGGAGAGCAGGGCGATGTTGTTGACCGCCGCCGCGGATTGTCGGCCTAACGTCCGTTAGGCCGACAATCTGCTTCTGGAGGCGGTCGGGGGGCAGCGGCTTTTCGTTAGGGCGCCATCCGGCGCCCGGACAGAGAAGCGCTGCCAGTGGAGGCTCCAGGCGAGGGATCCCCCTCGCTTACCGGAGCCTTCAGGGTAGAAGGGTCCCCACCTGCAGCAGTAAACAAGTGCTGCACAGGCGGGAACAAGGGGTAACCCGCCGGGAAGCAGATGGGGTGCGAAAGCACTCGCCCTGCATATCGTCAGATACGGGGGCGAGAGGCGGGGCCGGCATGGGAAACCCTTTGATGGCCGCCGCCTCACCCATGATCTCCCCGCGACGGTTGTAACCCGAGAGCGGGTAAAACCGGACGCCGAGTCGCCGTCCATGGAGGCGTCGTCGTCGGCGTCGATGATGCCATCGCGTCAGGTCCACCGCAGGGGAAAAGAAGAGATGCCTGGAGAGGATCCCCTCTTCAGGCAGCTCCCGGCAGGCGACACAGGAGACGGGGGCCGCCATAGCAGCCTCGGCGTGGTCGGTGCCGAGGCACACAGAGCACGCCAAGTGCCCGTCACCCGGTGCCAGGGAGGCGGGACAGGAGGCGCATAGGAGTCCTGAAAAGGACCTAGCTCCAGGAGCGCTCTCAGGTGGCCCTGAAAAGGGGCCGTTTGACCGCGGCCTCGCCCGAGCCGCTGCCACCGGCTAGGGAGATCCGTGTTTAAGTCTTCATCTTCTTCTTAATAGTAGTTCTCAATTTCTCGCTGATAAGCACAAGTGCTGAAAGAAAAGGGAGGATGAGCGACGGTATTCACCGTGCTATATACACGATACCGTGGGAAATGTGGGCGGTGCCCACGCTGATAGGTGCATAGTTTGAATTTTCAGCACGCGCAGGCGCGCGCACGGGACAAGCCCATAAGGCGAAGCCTAGACGGCGTAGCCCACATGAAATAGAACCGGCGTTTTCAGAAATCTCCACTTTGGCCAGAGTTTTTAGAAATGATCGTTTTCTGTGATAAGACAGGGCCTCGGACAGGGGGTGTTGCAGCACCCCCAAAACCCCTACTTCCCGCGGTACTGGGTGCAATTTACAGATGAATGTAGTGCCATGTTGTTAAACGAAAACCTACGCTAGCCTGGCTCGCTCTCGTGCATCTCTGTTCGCGCTCGTGCATGATTGCGCGTCCAGGTACTTGGAATGGGTGGAGTCAGAGTCAGCGTTGAAGGAGAGGGGGTAGGACCATTTGAGTTGTGTATTTTCAAAATCTGCTGGCGTTTCGCAAATCGCGTACCCAACCTTTAAAGGTTAGGTACGCGATTTGCGAAACGCCAATGCGCGAGAGCGAGCCAGGCTAGCGTAGGTTTTCGTTTAACAACATGGCACTACATTCAGCTGTAAATTGCACCCAGTACCGCGGGAAGTAGGGGTTTTGGGGGTGCTGCAACACCCCCTGTCCGAGGCCCTGTCTTATCACAGAAAACGATCATTTCTAAAAACGTCTAGGCTTCGCCTTATGGGCTTGTCCCGTGCGCGCGCCTGCGCGCGCTGAAAATTCAAACTATGCACCTATCAGCGTGGGCACCGCCCACATTTCCCACGGTATCGTGTATATAGCGCGGTGAATACCGTCGCTCATCCTCCCTTTTCTTTGGTGGAAAAACAGTTTTTGAGATAGGAAGGTCCTACCGCCCTGAAATTTTAATACCTTATTCTAGGGCCTAACTTGGACCTCCGCTCCGAAACTTAGGACTAACTAGGACCTTCCTATCTCAAAAACTGTTTTTCCACCACATTCTGAACCATTAGGTCTTGCAGGCTACACTTCTGAGGGGCTTTGTCCAAATGACACTCCATTTGGGAAAACTTTTTTTCTCTAAGGGCTAGAACTCCAAATCTCGGATATGTCGTACACGGGGCCCCGGGAAATGTGTGTAAACATTTTAGCATCCCTAGCTATCTCGAAAAGGTAGGCAAAGGGGCGTGACCTCCAACAGTACAGTAAATGTACGTAAGACAGAGGTTAGTTTATAGTCCCCAGTTTTTGTGGGATGGAGGTGTACATTTGTGGCTAAAGGTGTGTAGACACAGCTGGCCTGTGGCCACGTTTTTGAAGTCGGGGGTCAAAAGGAGCCGGCACCACGCCGCTTATGAGATAACAAAAAGTTAATGTGTGTTTCTCTCATAACTTTTTGTCATTATTAAAGAGAGGCCTGATTCTCAGATATGCATGTTGGATGGCTATGGGTGTAGGTCTGGGAAGAACTTCAGGCCAAAATCTTGCAAGCGAGCCGCTGGTGCAACGAGATGGAGCACTTGCTGAGCCTGGACTTTCATAATCTTCTCTCTGTGAATGTAAAGGATGTTTGGTCGGATGTTACGACGAAGAATCATAATGTGAATGGGAATATTCTATAAATCTCTTGATATCATCTTTCGTCCCAACACTTCTGCTGCAGCCACTTAAAGTCTCACTCCGAGAACCTTAAAATATGAATCAATCCATTAGAAGTATGAAAATATCTTCCCGGTGGTGCAACAGAGCAAACAAGGTGTCCTTTGACATCTACGTTTCGAGACGATTGCAACAGTGCCACACATGATCATATTTGAATATGTTTCGGGGTAGTAATTAGCTGTCGATTTTGGAGGCCTTTATCAATAATGACCAGCTATAGATTTGCTTCCCGATGGAGATTTTTGACAAATTACATGTTAATTAGCATCCACGTTAAGCTGAGTCCAATGAGATCAAGCTCGGCCTCTTGCTACACCGAGATCATGTCCTAGACCTAGGTGTACCATGTAAAATACATGTTACCATTAGCTAGAGTGTCGTTCTTGGTGTCATTGGACTCAGCTCAACGTGTAGATGCTAAATAACATGTCATTTTTCACAAATTTCTATCGGGAAGCAAATCAATAGCTGCTCATTATTGATTAAGGCCTCCAATTTCGACAGCTAATTACTACCATTAAACATGTTCGAATATGCTCATGTGTGGCATCGTTGTAATCGCCTGGAAGCGTAGATGTTGAAGGACACGTCACGCCACCGGGAAGATATTTACATGCTTCTGATTGACTAATGAATTGATTCAGCTATTCGCCCAGAAGTCTCGGGTCAAAAGGTTGAAAGGAGCCGGCACCACGCCGCTAATGAGACAAAAGTTAATGTGTATTTCTCTCATAACTTTTTGTCATTATTAAAGAGAGGCCTGATTCTCAGATATGCAGGTTGGATGGCTACGGTGTAGGTCTGGGAAGAACTTCAGGCCAAAATCTTGCAAGCGAGCCGCTGGGTGCAGGTGCAACGAGATGGAGCACTTGCTGAGTCATTTCCTGTAGGGCTGGAGCCACAGGTTGAAGCGTATGTGTCCTTTGAGACCCCCTTTGATATATAAGAGACCTCAAAGTACAGCTTACTTAAATGTTGTCGACCTGCAGTCACCTATTGCATCACTTCCTTTAGGGCTTCGGCCTCCTAATTGATCATTGTAGTATAATTGAATGCCCTCTTTCATATATATGATACCTCCACCACTGGGACGTGGCAACAATTTTCCAAATCCATATGGGGAGGGGGGGTTGATGCTTGTGGACAGTAGGGTTGTACACTATACATAAATAGGAAGCAAACTCAGGAGAAGGAATGACCTCTCACAAATATATATTTAATAAATTGTTTCAAATAACCCTGCCTCGTTAAATCATTGAGCTTGGTGTTTTGCTTTCAAAAATAGGTTATAGAAGAAGTCTAAACTGCAGAAAATAAAAACATCCAAGCTGCCTTTTAAGGATACCTTGGAATATCTGTCTATTTTTTAACCATCGGACCCTAGTTTACAACAAAAACAACACAATGGACGGTGTGGTAGAAATTAGTGAGTATATTCTATGGTAAACCATGATTATTAATAGGTTTTATATTTTAAATGGTGGAAAGCACTGTGCTTGCAGAATCTGGGTACAGATGGTGCACAGGAATGTATAGGGAACTGGGGGGAAGCTAAGTTGGTCTCAAGCCTTTTCAGCCTTGGGTCAAGCTAAAGTTGACCTCAGCCTTTTCAGCTTTGGGTCATCTTGGCTAATGAGGTTGATCCATGCAGACCACAGAACTGGGCAGTTGATAACATGCTGGGACGAAGATTGACGGGCGGAAACCCCGTTGTGACTCCATTGTAAACAAAGAAATTCCTATATGTGTATAAAGTGAGGCTGCAGCCCAATGTTGGGCCAGTGACTCTGCAGTTCTACTCGGCTGTTATCGTTGTTGTTTTTCTGCACGATAAAGTCTTTTGTCAATTCTTGCTCCGGACCCCTCGTTTTATTTTACTCTCTCTCTCCTAAATTAGTCTAAGTGTTTTATATCTCGGTTAATCTTCTATATATTGGCGTCGCGACCAGGACTGGAAAGAGACAGCCCAACTGCCGGGCTGCAAGGCGGGGCGCGGACGAATCACACAACCAAGCGCACAAAACTATTCCCGGTAAGTTGGCTTACCACTAATTTAATGGTTGGTGGATCTGTTTTTGCCCCGTCTGAACGCTTGGTGAACGGGTAAAAGTGTCTCTTCAGTCAAACGAACCTAAAGAGAGAGAGAGAGAGAGACGGGAGCTCCGGAAGAGATTGACGTGCGCGCGCACATAAGCCCTAGGCGCTGTGGTTCTAAATGACCAAGACGCTGTGTGGCTCCCTATTTTTGATACGAGTTGTTGTTATTTTGAGTTTTGAGGTTTTGGTCAAATAGACCTATTATAAAGTCCTGTGGCTGTATTCTAGAGGATCGAATTAGTGGGAAAGTTCCAATAGGACAGTAACAGGTCCGCAGGTCGATTGAAGTGCCTGTTGGATGTTTGAGAGTATCACAGAGAGTTGAGTTGGAATTCATTGCCGTTGATGAATTCATTTTTATTTTAGAGGTTTGCTTGGGATGTCGACTGGTGAATTTCTAGTTCCGATGTTGGCATTTTTGAGAAAGCAGACTCTCGCGCTTTTGAATAGATAAGTTTCTTGATTGGAGTACCGTTTGAGTTGGTATTTTGAGGAGTCTCTTGTTTGTTCGTGATCTGGTCGAGTGTTTGTGTTCAGCCATTATTTTGAAGGAATAGACAGTTTTCTATCGATAGTTGTGCGAAGCATCGTTTGTATGAGTTCAATGCCCTAAACGTGATTCAATTAAGCTGCAGATATTGGATCTGGAGGTGGGGCCAGTCTTTAATTCTGATCTTGGTGCTTTGTGGCAATCATTCTTGTTTGAAATTCTGGTTGATTCATTATTTCATCCGACTGTTCATGTGTTAACCAAAAGGCCGGTTTTTACACTTGGTCAACCTTTTATTTGTAATTAATTACAAACAATTCAGACATTTTTCAATATAAGATAAAGAAATTGTATGAACCGGCTTATTGTCTGTATTTAAGTCGTGTTAGGATTAAGTTACCTCGGAGGTTTTTACGACCCGGTTCATTTTTTGTTGTTGATTCTGTCATAAATAAATTAGGCGGACAGAGAATAGTTAATTTGTTTAAAATAGTTGATAATCATAAATAAATTAGACGGATAGAGAATAGTTAATTTGTTGAAGTACTAAATAAATGTGTAAATCTTCTTTGACTTAAACATCTTCTCGCTGACTCTAACTGCACGTGCACGAGCAAACACACAGGGGACGAGCAGGAGCCTGCAAAGCAGGAAGGGAGACGAGCGCCGGGGGGGAGTTCACGTTTGTAGCTTAGAGATAAAGTATTTAAACTAACTAGTAGAATAAACTCAAGGTAATTGTATTAATTAAAAATGGCACCAACAGCGGTAGAAGTTTTGAGTAGAGACAACCCACTCCTCAGAAATGAGATAAAACGAATTTCTGAGAAGTGGGAGAAGCGGACTGTTAAATCAGGCACAATATGGCCCGCGGGAGGGACTTTTGATCCAACAATGTGTGGCGACATGGAGGTAGTAATAAGGAACTACAAACCAAACAGAAGTGGTAAAAAGGCTTTGGAGAAGAGAGACAGGGAAAAGTTAGTGTTAGCTTTGTTCGAAGAGGAGGGAGAGAGGTGGCGCGCATTGCAACGAGTGGCCAGGAAAATAATCACAAAGAAAGAGGAGGCTCAACCTTTGCCTCTGAAGCTTGAGCCACCGCCGTACAAACCAACTAAAATGTATCCACTGTTAACTGGCAACGTAGAAATTAAAGGGGAAGTCACACTAGATGAAGGAGATAATAAATGTAACACACAGGAGAGGAGGGCTGCACCCATACACATGGATTGTTATGAGGGCCTTAGGAAAGAAAGGGAAGAGTGTAACAATGCTGACATTTGCTGTAGTGAGGGTGAAAACGAGAATGAAGGAGAGGAGGAGGATGTCATTGAGCATTTTGGGGAAGGGTCAGCACAACCATGTGTAAAACACATGACTAAGAATGCTAAAAGGAAATTAAAGAAGCAGAACGAAAAGAAGGAGGAGTGGTCTAGTGGGACACAAGGGGCAGAGGAGCCTGGCTGCAGTACATCATTACCAAGCCTCACACCACTCGAGTTAGATGAGAAACTAAGGAAATCACAAAGAGGAAAAAAGGCACCCGACACCGTCCCAGGAATTTTTCCTATTTTAGTCAAAGGACATCAGGTCCACTATCAACCGTGGGGCTCACAGGACTTGGAGGGAGTCATTTCTAAACTCCCTAACATACACAACGGGGCGTCTAAATGGATTAGAACATTTGAGGAACTCACAGTGGGAAAGCTAACGGCAGTGGGGGACCTGAAAGCTCTGTTGGCAAGAGTATTGGGGTTATCTAAATTGGAGTCTGTACTGAGGAATGGAGGGTTGGATATAATGGACGTAATGCATGATGGGATTACACTTGATCGCTACAGAGTAGCGATGTGGAACACACTCAGAAGGGAGTTCCCTACCCATATCGATCATAAAAACATGAGAGGCCTCCCCATCAATGACACAGAGAATCCTGCATCCTACCTCCAGACCCAAGTGGACAGATGGCGCTTGGAGACGAATGAGGATCCTGAGATCCATCCTGTGTTTTCGGTCATGTTCAGAAACTCTGTGATAGAGATTCTACCTAGCCCAGTCAAAGTTAAGCTGGATGATGTGGTTGGACTGGTTACAAATAAATCTCACAGAGACTTTTGCGATCATGTGGTTCATGCAGTGGACAAATATCGGCAAAATGAACATAAAATACAGGAACAAAGCAAAGAGGTGCAGAGGAAGCTATCTCAGCTTCAGTTGGAAGAACTCACAAGAAGAGAGAAAGAGAAGAAGAAACAGGCGGTTGTTTCAGAACCTGTTGATACAATATTGCAAGCCGTCCAGCAGGGCGCACCACAAACCCAACCTCCTCAACAGGCATTCTCCCCCCCAGTACAACAGCCTCAGAGCCAATGGTCACCCACTCCACCTGCCATAAATATACACACACATAACAATGGGAATCCAATGGGTGGGAACAAGCAGAATCACAACAAGGGGCCCCAGGGACAGTATAAAAATAATCAGCAGCAGGGGTCCCAAGGACAGTATAAAAATAATCAACAGCAGGGATTCCAAGGACAACGCAGAGGTCCTTTAATATGTTTTGGATGCAACCAGGAAGGACATATTAAGAAACATTGTTTGATTAACCCTTTTCCATCCCAGCAAGGACAGGGTAACGGTTATCAGGGGAGGCAAGATCAAGGGAGCTACAACCGGGGACAGCAGGGCCCCTTCATGGGTCAGGGATACTAGGGGTGCCCAGAGAATCCACAGGGGGAGGGTCAGCTTGTAGCAATCACAAAACAAGCTGATGAGGAACCAATACTGCAGGTTCTGATAAATGATAGAGACACGCCAATGATGGCTGATACTGGAGCCACTTACACTTGCGTAGGTTCAAAATATGCCTCTCACCTCCCCATGGCAGGAAAATTCGCCAAAACTGTAGGATTCTCGGGACACACGCAGTTAATACCTATGACAGCTCCAGTAATGCTAAAACTGTACGGACGTACAGCCAAGCTACCTATCTTGGTATCAGACACTACACCGGTTAATTTGATTGGAAGAGATGCATTGTGTAAATTAGGATTGCAGATATTATGTACACCACAGGGCATAATGATTGAAACTTAAGGTTACGACCGTAACCCCGGTTCTCTGATAGCATGAGTGAGGTATCTCACATATGGGTACGCCTCCCCGCGTATCCCTCAGAAGCACTTTATCACTACGCCAGCCGTGATTGGCTGGCCACGTCTGATGCACCCCGGGTCAGCCCCCTATATAAGTATCTGACCGTGCGTACAGCGTCATTCAAGGTAGCAACCTCTTCTCGCTCACCGCAAGAAGGGCAATCCGGTGAGATACCTCACTCATGCTATCAGAGAACCGGGGTTACGGTCGTAACCTTAAGTTCTCTTTCAAGCAATCGTGAGGTATCTCACATATGGGATATGTTTACTCCCGTATTGCCGGACAAGCCAACCTCAACGATACGTGACCATTCCAATCATGACAGAGCGCCCTGCGCTCCCCCTGAGGTCACACTCAAAACAGCGTGAGCCAAGCGAGGCGCAGTAACGTCAAGTCGGTAAAACCTCATGAACGTAGTGGGTGAAGCCCAAGAAGCGGATTCGCACACCTCCTGCAACGAAACCCCTTTAAACAAGGCCCACGACGTGGCAACGCCCCTTGTTGAATGCGCATGCAAACCAACAGGCGCCTCCAGCCCTTTTGCTGAATAAGCCAAAGCTATAGCCTCAACAACCCAGCGTGATAAACGCTGTTTTGTGATAGGTTTACCCTTGTGAGGGCCAGACCATGAAACGAACAATTGATTCCTTCCTAAACGATAGAGTCCTTGACACATAAGCTCTCAGAGCGCGTACAGGACACAACGTGTGCATCCGCCGTTGCTCCTCAGAGGTGAACGGTGGAGGGTAGAAAGCACTAAACTCCATGGAAAGGCACGAGTAAGACGTGTCCATGACTTTAGGAACATACGCCGGATTCGGCCGCAGCGACACCTTAGAGTCTCCAGAGCCAAACTGCATACCCGACGAATGCACTGATAAAGCGTGTAGATCACCAACTCGTTTTGTTGAAACTAACGCCATGAGCAACGCCGTCTTAAGGGAAAGCGTTTTCGCGTCCACTTCCGACAATGGTTCAAAAGGAGGCCCAGATAAAGCCCCCAACACCAGTGGTAAATCCCACCCAGGTGATAGAGGCTTTGACACAGGGCGCAAACGACGTGCTCCCCGTAGGAAACGACAGACCAAGGGATGCTGTCCCACCGTCTTGCCGTTAATACCCACGTGACATGCTGATATGGCAGCGAGATACACCTTCAGCGTAGAAAACGCCCTCCCCTTGTCAAAGAGAGACTGTAGAAATATCAACACAGTATCAACAGAACACTGGAAGGGGACTTCATCAGTAGAAGTACACCAATCCTCAAAGACACGCCATTTAGCCTCATACACAGTACGCGTCGAAGGCGCCCTCGCGCTTTGGATGGTCATTATAACATTCTGTGGCAGGCCACATGACGTAAGATTCATCCTTTCACGGGCCAAGCCCAGAGAGCCAGACGTTCTGGGTGGGGATGAAAATTTTCCCCCCGAGCCTGGGACAACAGATCCCTGCGCAGCGGGAGTTGCAGCGGTTGTGAATAAAGCATTTGCGTTATCTCCGCCAACCACTGTTTCTGAGGCCAATTCGGCGCTACCAGAATAGCAATTAGACCCTCGGTCCTTACTCTGTCTAATGTCGGGGTTATCAGAGCCAACGGGGGAAATGCGTAAAGGAGTGTGCGCGGCCACGCATGCGCCAATGCGTCCACCCCGAGCGGAGCCTCTGGATCGTTCAGAGAGAAGAACAGGGGACATTGTGTGTTCTCCCTGGAGGCAAACAGGTCTACTGACGGGCACCCGTAGCGGTTCCGAATCAGTTCCATCACCTCCCGGTGAAGTCTCCACTCTCCATAACGAGGGTGCCCTCGTGAGAGTAAATCCGCGCCGTGGTTCATCACTCCAGGCACATGCGTTGCCCTGAGTGAGAGTAGATTGGCGCTGCTCCAGAGGATCAGTTTGTGTGCCAGTCTGTGTAGTTGAGGGGAGCGCAAGCCTCCCTGCTTGTTGATGTAGGCCACTACCGTCGTATTGTCTGTCCTTACCAGAACATGAGCGCCTGTTACATACGGCAGAAAATGTCTCAGCGCCAGGAACACTGCCATAAGTTCGAGAACATTGATGTGAACAGAGCGCAGTTCCGATCTCCATCGGCCGTTCACCGATCGCCCTTCGTGGGTGGCACCCCACCCCCATAGAGACGCGTCGGTGGTAACCACCTTCCTCGCACATATCGTGCCAAGTTGCACGCCTTGTGTAAGGAAATACGGATGTTTCCACTGACGAAGCGCCAGCGTGCAGTCTACTGGAACACATATGCGTCGGTGTGCATGAACTCGTGGGTCCAGACCGAGACTCGACACCCAGCGTTGAAAACCCCTCATATACAGCCTGCCAAGGGGAACCGCCATCAGAGCTGACGCCATCAGACCCAATAATCTGTGGCAATCCCTCAGTGTGACATAATTTCCCCTGCGAAACAAAGCGAGACATGCATGTATCGCCTTCACTCTGTCCGGAGTTAGTTGAGCACTCATTGTGACTGAGTCCAGAGACAGCCCGATGAAAGTTATTGACTGGGAAGGGGTCAGTACACTTTTCTTCAAGTTGAACCTGAACCCCAGCGATGACAAGTGTGCCATCGTGTGTTCCGTATGAGCAATTGCCTCCTGTGCTGAACTCGCAGCCAGGAGGAAGTCGTCTATAAAGGTTGCCAGACGAATCCCTTTCGTACTGAGTGGACCTAACGCGGCCTCTGTGCATTTCACAAAGACTCGCGGGCTTAGTGACAGTCCGAAAGGAAGAACCGAAAACTCGTAAATCACCCCTTGAAAGGCAAATCTGAGAAACTTTCTGTGCGGGGGGTAGATTCGGATATGGTAATATGCGTCGGCCAGGTCCAGGGTGGTGAACCAATCGCCTGGACGTACGAACCTCAGCAGTGCTGAATGGGTCAACATCCGAAATCTGTATCGTCTGAGATGCGTATTCAACGCCCTCAGATCCAATATAGGTCTCATGCCCCCTCCCTTTTTCTTTATTATGAAATATCTTGAGTAGAACCCGCTCATTGCTTGAGCTGGTGGAACCACTTGAATGGCGCGTTTCTCCAGTAGAGACTTTATCTCTGCTGCAAGAAAGTGAGCCGCTTCCCCCACTGCCTGCGAGTGTATTATTCTCGAGAAACTCGGAGGGGAATGCATAAACTGGATTCTGTACCCTTTTTCTATGGTTTTCAGAATCCATTCTGATTTCACAATTGGCCGCCAGTGCTGCATTCGCTGTGCGAGTGAGCCCACTGCCGGCACCGGCGCCACAGGTGGAGCAACGCCGCCCGCTTGTGGCAGGGAGCGTTGCGTCCCCCTGTTTATAGCCTGCTCCGACAAAGAGCTCATATGGCTTATTTTTTGTCTTTTTTTCAAAAGCAGTGCCCTCGGCCCTCGGCCTGGATGCACTAGGGGGTACAATTTTATTGCTGAAAACATGTGTGTGTTTTCGACAGTGGAGGGGTTCTGGAACTTTAAACTGTCCTGAGTCGCAACGGCAGACCCTTCGGACATACCCCTTTGCTGTGGGAGAGGAGCGTGCGTCTGGCAGACACGTTTTCCCTCTCCCGGCAGCGAGCTAGGCGGACTGCTTAGGCCTCTTGCCCGGGCGTGGGCGAAGTGGCGCTGGCTTGCCTCCACGCTGATCCACTGGTGCAGCTGGTTTGTTGGCCCACGCAGCCCCAGCCTCAGTCTTGGGTTGAGGTGGAGGTCTGGGGTGCGAACCAGGGCGTCTCGCAATCCTGTAGGTCGGCGGCGGCCTCGCCACCGCCTGTGCAAAGGATGGCCGAGAAGTCGGAGCGGGAGGAGGCTGCGTCTTCCTGGGCATGCAGGTCTGCAGAGCCTCCCCCTCCCGTTTCTTTTCCTCACAGCGGCGTTGCATGGTGGTCATAGCGGGGCCGAACAAGCCCTTTGGATCCACCGCGACATCGAGGAGCTGTACTTTCTCGCGGTGAGAGAGGCTGGATAAATTGAGCCAGCGTGCTCTCTCCTGCGCCACCATGGTGCCCATAGCCCTTCCAGAAGCCTGCACGGTGCACCGGTGAAGACGGAGGCATAGGTCGGTCACGACGCACATCTCGTCCCAGAGTTTGCGGTCCATGACACCCGATCCTGACATCTCGTCTTGTAGCTCCGCCTGATACGCCATCAGCATGGACGACGCATTGAGGGCCCGCACACCAAGAGCAACAGACTTGTATGCCTTGTCGGTCATAGAAGACTGGAAACCGTCCGTCTTCGACGGGAAGCTCGGTGCGGACGATGTGGACAGGGCCTTCTGACCCGGGTGGAGATGTTGAGCGACCAGCGGTTCCACAAGTGGTAACTTGAACAGACCTCTTTCCTCCATGTCCACGCATTCCAGCGCGGCTCCCCCCTGGATCGGGCTCTTCGATGAGAAAGGCTGCGACCAGGTGCGGGTAGCCTCTTCCACACACTCGGGGAACAAGGGGAGAAGTTGCCTCTCCGCGCTTTTCACCCGAGGTAAACGCTTGTCTTCGTACCGGGAACCGGTCTTTTCGGGCGGAGCGTTGGGCCATGGAATTTCCAGCTTGGCGGCAGCGCGCCTGCACACATCATGTAGGCTCGTGCCGATAGTCGGGGAACCGCTGTCATCGCCTCTCGCACCCTCTGGGTGCAGGTCAAGCAGGGTTCCTCGCAATCCAGCCTCTTCGACCGGTTCGAACGGGTCGGCGCCGTCCTCTTCAAATAGGATCGCTTCGTCCGAGCCATCGACCGAGTCCAGTTCCTCGTGGGCCTCGCAGCCCCCCAGGCATTCGGACTCGGTCATCACCCTTAGGTCTTCTTGCTCCATCCTTTCACCCCAGTCGGTGCTCGCGCCCGCTGTGGCTACTTGGATATGGTCGCTAGGAAGGGGGGCCCCCGACAGCAACGGGTCATCGTCTGTCAGGCTAACATGGCGAGCTAGCCGACGTCGGAGACTTTTCATAGGGAGCCGTGCGCAGTGGTCGCAGGTACCCATGGGAGCCAGTGCTTCTCGGGCATGTCTCAGCCCGAGGCACTCATTGCAGGTGAGGTGTGTATCTCTCTCCGAGATATGGTTCCCACAAACGCACACCCGTCCAGGCTTCCCATCCACCGTGTCAGGAGGGGGAGAAGCCATGGCTTAACTGCAGTTTGGAGACTGGCCAGTTGTATTTATTATTGCAGCTTTGCAGCTGATTCGGTTTAGCTTTCCAGCTAGACGGAGTTAGCTTTGCAGCTAGACGTTCCCGGTGACTAATGTTTGGATACAAGCTAGTCACTGTAGAAGCGAGTAACCACTGTTTGGAGACAGACTGGTTAAAGATAGATGTTTGGTGACAAGCCTATCCGTCGACAACCGCTTAGTAGGCACTAGCGCCCGGCGAGCGAGTGGTAAGCTCACTCTGTGGACAGTAGCATAGAACCTCGGCACTTAGCAGTATCGTCAACAATTACTTCTGAGCGAGAAGAGGTAATTGAATGACGCTGTACGCACGGTCAGATACTTATATAGGGGGCTGACCCGGGGTGCGTCAGACGTGGCCAGCCAATCACGGCTGGCGTAGTGATAAAGTGCTTCTGAGGGATACGCGGGGAGGCGTACCCATATGTGAGATACCTCACGATTGCTTGAAAGAGAACCGCAGGAACAGCATCTCAAATGACTCTATCAAAGCCTGACACTGCAAATGTATATTGGATAGGGAGAATTCAAGACCAGGTAAAAGAGACAGTGGGGAAATGGGGTAGCTACATCAAGGCTCAGATCCCAAATGCAAGGGAGTCAAGGATAGGATATCATTGCACTCTAATGTATGACTCAACACAGGACCCAGATTTGGAAAACGAATGGCAGGAGAAAGCGACAGGAAAAGCAGCAGAAATAGAGTCTCAGTACATGGTAATTGGGCCGCAAGGAGCAGCCATGATGATACAAGATGCAGATCAATCATCAGCGATAAAGGATTGGTTTAAAGACACTAACAAAGCTGCCCATGTAACGTTGTTGATAAACAGGGGATTTGAAGCAAAAGATCTGGGGGAAATTATGTTTAATGAAAAACAACAAACTTGGGAAAACACAGAGAATCCGTTGGTTCTCATGTCATGTTGCGGGAAGTTTTTGAAGATTCTGTGTTATGCGCATATGACAGGAATCTTACAGGAAGTGGAGGTGGTTCAGAAAAAACAACGGCAGATGACAGTAGAAGAACCATGTGATAGGCGGAATGAGATGAGAAAAGAAATGTTGGCAGCCATGCCCGGAAAGGTGTGGTCAAGGTTCGATACAGATGTGGGTTTAGTACATTCAGCTAACCCAGTGGTAGTCCGGACTAGACAAAATGTTAAGCTACCATGGCGAAGGCAGTATTACATGAAACCAGCGGCAGAGATAGGAATAGCCTCTACCATAGAAGGTCTTATAACAGCGGGAGTACTAATAGAGACCAAAAGCAACTGTGACACTCCTCTGCTTCCAGTGTTAAAAGCTGACAAAGAAAAGTGGCGGTTGGTGCATGATCTACGAGCTGTAAATGATGTTGTTGAAGATATGCATGCAGAAGTTCCAAATCCACACACGCTGCTGACCAACATCCCTCCAGATGCTAAATACTTTACAGTAATTGACTTATGTGGAGCATTTTTCAGTGTGCCGCTTGCGGAGGAAAGCAGATATCTATTTGCATTCACGTATAAAGGTAAACAATACACATACACAAGGATGCCACAAGGATTCAAACATTCCCCACATTTGTTTAATCAAGTGCTGAAAAATGATTTGGAGGAATTAGAATTGCATGGAACTCTGATACAGTATGTGGATGATCTTCTGATATGTTCCCCCACAATGGAACAATGTCACGAAGACTCCATGTCTGTATTAAGAAAATTGGAAAAAGGCGGACACAAGGTGTCAGAGAAGAAATTACAATATTGTCAGACAGAGGTTGAATATCTAGGCAGGTTGGTAGCACATCAAACTAAAACCATAGCTCCTAGTCAGCTGGAAGGGATTGGTAAAGCACCCAAACCGGAAACAGTCAGACACATGATGACCTTTTTGGGGATGACAGGGTTTAGTTCAGATTGGATAGAGAACTATGCTTTAAAAACTGCGTCATTGCGAGACATCATGAAGGAGGCAGGAACAACTAACCTACAAGCTCGGTTAACATGGAATATAGATGCATCAGCGGCATTCGAAAGCATAAAACGTGAAATGCAAGGGGCAAGCACATTGGCAATTCCAGATTACACCAAGCCGTTCCTGTTGTATGTAGCGAATAGGAGTCAGGGCTATGCATCGGCAGTGTTAATGCAGGACTTGTGTGTTGGTAGGCGGAGTCAACCAATAGCATACTACAGCACAAAGTTGGATGCGGTAGCACAGGGCTACCCACCATGTTACCAAGGATTGGCTGCAGTACAATATGCCTATGACAAGGCCTCATCCATCACAATGGGGTATCCGGTGACGATTCGGACACATCACAAAATCACAGAGTTGATTGAGAAAGGAAAGTTTGTGTTAACGGACGCTAGGTTGTTGGATTATTTGGCATTACTAACATTTCCAGATGTAACGATAGAAAAATGTTTCACGGTGAATCCAGCAGACAGAATTCCACATGATTTTGAAGGGACACCACATGACTGTGTGGCGGATTTCTCTCACTCTTACTAAACTAAGGCCCGATCTATTGTCTGAGCCCATGGTTGGGGCAGAAGAGGATTTCTTTGTGGATAGATCATTTGGGTAACCATGCAGGTTTTGCAGGGGTTAGACAGAATCCGGACCACACATTCGCTGTTGTTCATAGTTCGCAGTGCGCACAGCCATGCTCAGCACAGTTGGCTGAGTTGAAGGCTCTTACAGCGGCTTGTCAAGAGGGAGCGGGTAGATCGGTGAACATCTACACAGACTCTGCATATGCGCACGGCGTATGTCATTTGTTTGGGGCAGTGTGGAAAATGAGGGGGTTTAAGAAAACTGATGGATCCCCCATATTGCATTGTAATCAGATTGTGGAATTGATGTCGGCGTTGATGCTGCCAAAACAAGTGGCGATAATCAAATGTCGAGCGCACAGAAAGGGCATTGATAATATCACGAAAGGTAATAACGCTGCAGATGAGGCTGCAAAAGTAGCTTCGGACAGCTGCAGGGCAATCCAGTCAGTATTATCCATGCCTGAAGCCGCACCTACTGAGGACGACATTGTCCGCATGCAGGAGAAAGCTGGTGTCTATGAGCAGAACATGTGGCTGAAAAGAGGTTTTGCTAGTTTCAGCTTTTGTACTGTATATCAGAAATGATCACCCTGTACCACATTGCTGACTTGTTGATGTTTTGTGAGCACTCGCGCATTTCTCTAGGTATCTTAAGTTTCCTACTGGAGTCATCAAAACTTTGGACTTTGTTATTGTAAGAAATATTGTGTTGCAAAAACACTTTGTGTCTTACCCTTAGCGTTACCCTAACCTTAACCCCAGTAACATTTCTTCATCATAAACTACAAGTTACGCAAAATGGCATACAAACATCCAGTCCAATATGAAAGAAAAAAGCTAGCTTCATTAAGGAATCGAACCCCTTATCCCAGCGTTAATGAGTTGTTCTCTGACCACTAACCCATCAGGTCTTAGTACGTGTGATTCAAGAGTTAACCACTTGACAATCTTTAAACTTCGGTTGCCTAGAAATTGTAAAGACAGTGATGTGTGTACATTGTGCGAGTATCCGTCACTCGCGATGTGTGTGCAGTCCAAAATGAAAGAAAAAACCTTGCATCACTAGGGAATCGAACCCCCAATCATCAGTTGGTCGTTGGTAACTGTAAACAAAGAGATCGCATTTTGTTTAACTGCTAACTAACAAACGGGTTTATGCGTTCACTGAACAAAGATTATGGAAATAAAAGACCACTTTTCCATCAGAAAAATCATCAGAACCGTTATTACCAACCCATAGACACTAAAGCCAAAACCTTTCTCACATGCACACCCATAGCGAGTGACGTGGGACGTAAAGTCCCGCCCAGGTCGAAGTGGCGTCGATTTAGAGAGTCCCGGTGGGAGAGAGTGGTCTTACAGGAATTTAGTGACCTGCAGCTGGTTGCACCAGCAGAACGTAAGGTCCCACTTAGGCTACGTTGAACGTAAATCACCCAAACGTTCGACTTTACACTCTACTAAAAAAATAGCAGTTGCACCAAGCAGATAGTTTCAACGTAACACTAAGTTACAACTTATCTTTTACACCTCCCCTCTAGCTGGTGTAAGTTCCATACTAACGATAAAGAACCGTTAAAAGAAAAAACGTAAAAAGATTTCAACACTAATGCAGGGTAAAGATGGCTATTCGTTTTGAGCTATGGGAAGAGGAGTTTCAACGCGGGGAACGGATTGTCCGTGACCCTATCGATCCATTTCTTTATTATGATGATGTTGAATTATATGCACGATTTCGGTTTGGCCGGGCGGAATATTATATTTATTTATTTATTATAAAATCCGCCATCAAATAGCTTAACCTCACGCCTATACCGTCCAAGCAAATTTTAGAGAATAAATGACTGAAACTGTTTTGTTTGCCCTCTCATTTGGGTGCTAACGCGTCTTCACTCGGATAAGGTGGAAGCCGGTATTTCCTGTTTACATTGTTACCTGTCAATGATTGGCTTGAAATTATCTAAACGTCATTAAAAGCGACACTAGTACAATTTACGCACTACCAGTAACGTTATAACTTAAGTTATGGTGGTGCAACCAAAATTTAGAACACCTTTAGTTTGACACTAGCTACGTCGAGCGTAGGGTTACGGCGGACTTTACACCCGACTTACGATCGGCTTTACGTTCTGCTGGTGCAACCGACTGCTGCAGCTGGTTGCACCAGCAGAATGTAAGGTCCCACTTAGGCTACGTTGAACGTAAATCACCCAAACGTTCGACTTTACACTCTACTAAAAAAATAGCAGTTGCACCAAGCAGATAGTTTCAACACTAAGTTATAACTTATCTTTTACACCTCCCCTCTAGCTGGTGTAAGTTCCATACTATCGATAAAGAACCGTTAAAAGAAAAAACGTAAAAAGATTTCAACACTAATGCTGCCATCTCTCTAAGTTAAGAAGTATTTTAACGTTCAGCCTGCAAAAGTACTACTAGTAGCCTACTCATGTACAGTTACCTCGGACGCGCGCGGACACTACGATACGCGAACACGTCATTAATCCAAGTGGGTGCTACATATTGGCGGTGGTTAGTGAGGTCCCCCCCCTTCTTTTGAGTGTTATTCTGTCTTGCTATATGCTCTGTAAGGTGACCTTGGGTGTCTTGAAAGGCGCCTCTAAAATAAATGTATTATTATTATTATTATTATTAATAAACACCCATGTCCCGTCGCTTAGCAACCGGACACGCTTACCGGACTACTTTTACGGAGTGATAACAAAGACGTGAATCAGGCAATAAATCCACTTTCCTTGACAGCGGTGAAGTTCGGTGTGCTTAAAAGTACAGACGGAGCTCAGTGGACCAATTGCGAACTACTGCGGCTGCTCCAAGTTAAACTTCAATCTATTCGGAATAAGTGCATACATGGCGATTAAAACGGACTACACCACCTACACCACCTTCTATTCGGCATAGAATCTATGCCGAACAGATAATTGTATTCCGAATGAGGCGTATACATGATCATTTTCTGTTCCGCATAGAAATCTATGCGGAACAGATGTGTCCATGTCAACGCGGCTACTGACACTTGACGAGGGGGTTTACTCGTTGTGCCCTGTAATTATGAGCCGGAGCCCGATTTCAACCCGACATTTGTTACTTAGGCCTACCCTGCTAAATATATATAATATATATAAATATATAGTATGCATAGAACGCCGGTCACTATCGGGAAAATAAGCCCAGACAGGGCGAACAGGCGACCGACGCGCAGCGGAGGTGTCTTGCTTCACCCTGAAGGGGCTTATTTTAGATAATGACTGGCGACGTTCTATACTACATCATCCCGCTTATTACAAGGCTACTAGCCAAGACGAAAAAATAACTTCACATGGTGTGTCTTTTTACAATGTATTCGTTAGCAGCATTCGTAGTGTTGATCAGCAGAGAAATAGTCCTTCAAAGACGTTGACGTTGCTTAGCAAACGAAGACGCTGGGGTTGACAAGTTACCGGACTATCTATGCAAGAGAACGGAGCGTTCCACGGCATTGAGAAGACCCGTGTGAGGGCCTGTGTCCACCAAAAGCGTTTTTAAAAGGCGGAGCGCTCCGTGCACTGCTTTCAACGCGTTTGTGCGCGCAGCTCAAAAAAGACGCACAAAGCGTTTTTCGTTTACGTCATTAAATACGCGTCATCGCTTGTATCCATAGATACACAGCTTCTATCTGTTGGCTCCATCATATGGCATCTGACACCCCAACGTCCTGGTTACTCCTACAATTTGCGAAATGAATCCGAGAGTAATAGCGCTTCTTGCCGTGGCAGCGGAGGTTGCGGACGATCCCCCTGCGCCTGTTGTGGTTGCCCGGAGGAGAGTGTGGGTCCACAGCAGAGATGGAAATTAACTTTTTTGCCCACCAGCCACTGTGGCAGGTAGATTTAAAAATCTACCAGCCACTCATCTTTTTTACCAGCCACTTTTTATACGCTATATATTTTTCAATATATGCGTACATTTTAAACAATATAATAGTAACAATAGATAAGAAAAGTGTTTTTCATACACATCAGTTGGTGTTACGATGACAAGTTTGGGGATAATTCATCTATACAAAGTATTTTCATTAAAAAACGAATTGACATATTAATAATAAAACAACATGCATGGCTACACCATCATAAGTCAATAGGAACATTTGTTTTTTTGTATTTACATGTGACTGCATACAAATGTGTCCACACAGACATGGTAACTAACGTATGATAGGAAGCATTATATGCCCTTAACACTAATATTCAGAAGAAAATATGTGTGGCATTCAGTCCAATGCTGAAAATATATCTGTGGCATTCAGTAGGCCAATGCTGTGGTAAAGTGTGTAAAGTATGACCAAGTGTTTCTTTCTGTTCAATAGATAGAACTTTATCAATCCCCTGTAGGAGAAATTTGTTAATGTTTCTCCCTATAAAACAATAATGGTAAAATAATAAATACAAAACACGACGGTAACTGAGTAGGTCAAACCGTCCAATCTGAAGGCTCTACTTAACCACTCCCCCTACTCACTTCCACCAATGCGAAGCGAACAGAACTGAGTAGGGGAGGGCGTAGCCTAACTAGTTTGTGAACGACCCAGAGAAACGCAACTCAAATTCAATGTGAGCATATATGAGGCTTTAATAAAATCCCGGACGATTTTGAAATTCCGACACACATTTTTTAAAAGTGTGTCAAAAAGAGGGCATGTCCGGGCAAAAGAGGACGTCTGGTTACCCTACCGTGTGGCGTGTGAGCGTGTGCATGGGTTGAATTGCGTGTGTCTCACGCCGAACGCGTGACGCCTCGTGCCCACTGCACCGTCAGTCAACGGACGTGGGAAGGCGTGGCTGACGGATGGGGGAGTAGTCTTTGCAGAGGCAACCGTCAGCCAATCAAATCGCTTCGCCGGGTTCTTCCCGCTTCTTCCTGCTTGTTGCGAGGCAAGAAGACCCGCTTTCCCCCTTTCCAGTATCGTCAGAGCCCGAGTCGCGTCACAGTGCTTAAATTTGCATACGCGATCTGATTGGATGACGGAACCGTCGCTGCCGAAAAAGTTGAACATTTTTCAACTTTCTGACGGTGGCGAACGCTCCAAGTCAACGGACGGATCCACAATGCATTGCGCGACCGTCCCCATTCAAAGTCAATGGGCAACGGACAACTGACGGAGGTAGTGGGCACGGGGCGTGAGACTTGAGAGCCCTGTTACCGATATTATCCCGGATATTGACAGTCGCAGTTCAGCAAAAGAGGCGTAGAGGAAGAAGGGGCCCGGATGTTGACAGTAATGGTTGTGGAACTGTGCAGCGCCGTATATAACGAATGTATGAGATCTGCAAATTTGATCGGACCTGACTGGAAAGTATTACCCGCCACAGTGGCGGGTGAAGTGACACAATTCACCCGCCACCATACAAATCCACCCGCAAATGGCGTGTGGCGGGTGTTAATTTCCATCCCTGGTCCACAGTATTAATCGTGGCAGGGGGCAGTACGGGGAATATCACCGGCTGTGCCAAGAGCTCCGCCTGGACGAGGATCGCTTCAAGGTCTATTTTAGACTCAACCGGCAGCAGTTTGAAGGAGTGTTAACGTTTATTGGGCCGACCATCGCCAAGATGAACACCAATTATAGGGAGAGCATCAGTCCCGCCCAACGGCTTTGCATTTGTCTGAGGTGAGTAGCATAAACTGAAATGTGTCTTTGTAAATTAACACAACAGTTGGTATTTAACGTTAGGTCTATATAGACCTAACGTTAAATACCAACTGACGTTAGGTCTATAGGAGTTAACGGTTTGGCTTCTTATTAATTCAATAAATTAAATTAATTAAAAGTTTTCATATTTAATTAATAAGAAGGCAAACCTTTATTAGCAGCTGTGCAGTTCTTTTTTGTTTTCTAATTAACTGAAGATAATGTAGGCTATCTTTGTTTATGTTGCAGGTACCTGTCAACTGGAGACTCCTACAGGTCCATAGCCTTCAGCTACAGGGTGGGGTTCTGCCCTGTGGCGAGGATCGTGAAGAGTGTGTGTGAGGCCATATGGCAGTGTATGGTCTCCACATACATGCCTGTGCCAGGGGCAGAGGACTGGAGGAAGATAGCTGGGGACTACGAGAAGCTGGCGGACTTCCCCAACTGCCTCGGCGCCATAGACGGCAAACATGTGGTTATACAGGCCCCACCGTCTACTGGCAGCCAGTATTTTAATTATAAGGGGGCATTCTCCATCGTCCTTCTGGCGGTGGTGGATGCCCGCTATCGCTTTAGGGTCGTGGATGTGGGGGCCTACGGCAGGAGCAGTGATGGAGGCACGCTCTCGTCTTCGGCCTTTGGCACTGCTCTGCGGCTGGGGAACCTGGACCTTCCACCTGATCGACCCCTACCTGAAGCAGACCATCTGGGACCCCAGCCGCATGTATTCATTGGGGATGAGGCTTTTCTTCTGCGGAGGAACCTCCTGCGGCCCTACCCTGGCCAAAACCTGGGGGGAGAGCGGAGGATTTTCAATTTTTGGCTGTCCCATGCCCGGAGGATTGTGGAGTGCGCCTTTGGCATCCTCGCCAACCAGTGGAGGCTCTACAGGAGGGTTCTCGGCGTGTCTCCAGAGGTGGCAGAGAGCGCCGTGAAAGCCACCTGTATCCTCCACAACTACATGCGTTGGGATGGTGAGGGAGAGGATGGCCCCCGCACTCCAACTGTGCCATCACAGGGTGCAGTGCAGAGCATCCCCAGGGTCGGCAGCAACAACGCCTCCAGGGAAGCGGTCGCAGTGAGGGAGACCTTCAACTGCTATTTTTCATCTCTGCCTGGTCGAGTGACATGGCAGGATGGAATTTAGTTTATCATTTTGTATATATAATGATATATTTTTTATCATTTTGTATATATTTAAATCAAAAAAGGCGAAAAACCAAAACTGATAATAAAATTTCTTAAATCAATCTAACATTCATGTTGTATGCTGGATTACTTCTGAAGACAAAAACACACCTTTAACACCTTCATCATCATCAGAGCATTCATTATGTATCTTGTAATGAAAACAAAACAACATTGTCTTAGCATTAAAATGTTTAATTAACTGATTCATTAGAAAATGATTCCAAGATAGTATGTACACATTTGAAACATTTCTTATAGCTTGTACTAAATCTAAATAGAAAATGATTCCAAGATATTATGTACACATTTGAATCATTTCTTATAGCTTGTACTAAATCTAAATAGAAAATGATTCCAAGATATTATGTACACATTTGAAACATTTCTTATAGCTTGTACTAAATCTAAATAGAAAATGATTCCAAGATATTATGTACACATTTGAAACATTTCTTATAGCTTGTGTAGCAGGTACATAAGATGTATGTATGCATTCCACCAAAATTCCCTCATGTTTTATTTATTACTTGTATTTCGTGATATATTCTGTAAATAGATCGTTCGGGAGCTTTTGTTATTTTATTTTGAAGTTTCGATCGTGACGTCATTTTCTTCCGTTGCGCTCGCCATTCCTCACTTGTTGTTTTAATGCTGTGAGGAGGTGAGTGTTTTTCCTCTGCTCTGTGCGGCTTTCTGTTCTAAAATTGTTAATGAGAAAATAACCAGTCTAAACGGTGAGATAGAGTTATGGTGTGATTCTGTGCTTGTTGGTGTTGTTCATGTGTTCCTGTGTATTTGTTTTGCAAGAGTTTTGAGTGTTTTAGCGAACTATTTAGCTAGCGCACTGTTTAGCAGCACTTGAGGATACACACACAGTGACGGCAGCCTGTTCATTGTTCGTTTCCCGCCATTTCAGATTGACGTGCTGCAGTGTCCTGTGTAGTAATGCTGCTGCATTATTTGTGCATTTATTTCATTCAGGTATGATAATGTTGCTCCCGTGTTGTACTTTATTTTAATATAAAATATTAATTAGATGGTGGTGTATAGTTTTCAGGTGGATTTGAATTTGTGTGTCTGTATTGTGAACTTTTGTGACTTCATATATTTGAATATATGTATTGTAAGGCACTTCTGGCCAGGCTCACTTGTTGTTTTAATGCTGTGAGGAGATTGACGTGCTGCAGTGTCCTGTGTACTAATGCTGCTGCATTATTTGTGCATTTATTTCATTCAGAAATAAATACGCCACTGTCGCTACAGTTCGGCCAAAGAGACACACCAAGTCCCTGTGTCCTACTCCATTTCACAACACACAACGCAGAGCCAGACCGGTTACATTGGTGCCGTGACCCGGATTGACGTCATGGACCAACACCAGCTTGGTCACCGGAGGTTGTTGGACGACAGAACAACGACGAACGAAAAAAAAGGTTTCCTTAAGAGGGTTACATTGGAGTGACTTTGTCACGGTTCAAGGACATTAGGGGGATTTGGTTTATTTATTTTTTTGTTTCATTTTCTTATAAAGAAAAGAAATGTACAGTGTCAAATGAAGGAAAGGAATACAGTACTTTCCGTGGTTTATTGAGTCAGTATTTTCATTGTTTTTTTACTTGGATTCCAATGTTGATAATGGGACTGCTATTCGTACTGTTGATTCTATTTCCGGGAGGGGGGCACAGATGTTCACCTCTCCAGTTGCTGATTCGGGGAGGGGAACACAGCTATTGAGCTCTTTTGGGAGGGGAACACAGCTATTGAACTCTTTTGGGAGGGGGGTACAGTTGTTTAACTCTCCAGTTGCAAGTCCAGGTGACGTGAGGTCACCAGCGTTCAGCTCCATCCGTCTACCTAGTCACACACCACTTACTCACAGACCTACTCTTTCACTTTCGGCCATCCCAGACAGGAGTGACCCAGCTTTGAGTGATCTCATCACGCATATCGCCCAGCAAGTAGGACAGTCTATATCAGCTCAGTTGAAGGGAGTGAGTCAGGCGAATGAAGGTGCTCAAGCACGAGTTGAGAACTCAGGTGCAGGCCAGTCGTTCGTTGACTCCACACTTAACCTGACTGGTGTGAAGTTAGTCATGCAGTCCGATGTGAGAGAGGCTCCTGTGTACAGAGGGGATGGGTCCGACAAGCTTTCGGTACATGAGTGGGAAGAGCTCATGTTCACCTACTTGAGAAGAAGACATGTGGAGCTGGGAGAGCAGCACCAGGAGATGTTGTCTAGATTAATGGGGAAAGCCAGGGACATTGTGAAGATAACACTCCGTAGCAATCCTTCACTGAAGCCTCATGAGAACCCAAAAGTAATTATCAACATACTGAAACAGCATTTCAGTGGTGTGGCGTGTTCCAGTATGCCTCTTGCAGACTTCTATAGCACTGTGCCTGTAGCAAGAGAGAACCCAGTCGAGTACTGGATCAGCCTTAACAAGGCTGTTGATGCAGCTGAGGAGGGTTTGAGCAGACAGGGGCGGCATATTGATGATCTCAGTCGAGAGGTAACCATGATGTTTGTCAAGTACTGTCCCGATCCCTCCCTTGCTGCAGTGCTACGGTTCAAGGCGCCAGAGAAATGGACAGCTGGTGAAATACAGGAGCACGTTGACCGTTATCAGATTGACATGAGAGAACAGCTGAATACCAGACCAAACCGTCATGTCCCAGCAAGACATGTGGCAGTTCATATTCAAACACCTGTGTCTGAGGAGGTGTTGTTGGCCAGCCATCCGGAGGTACTCCCTGTGCAGGCCGAAGTGAGTGCCACGTCTACCACTCAGTTTGATGAAAACTGCCTAAAGACCCTGATTGGCCTGCTTGACCGCACACTTTCTCAGAACAGCCAGGTGATGGCTCAGAATAACAGGCCGATGTATAGACAGCACCCGTCTGACCAGTCACAGAGAAGATACTGCAAGGTTTGCAAGTCTGCAGAACACACTACCCTAATGCACTGCCGGCGAGATCGCCTGTGTTTGTCTTGCTTCAAGCCGGGTCATATCAAGAGAGAATGCTCAAGTTACACTCCCGGACGGGAGGACCAGGCCACACATCTACCTCAAGAGCAACAGCATTTAAACTGATTGGCCCGCATTGGGAGAGGGGATGTGCGGGTGAGGACAATCAAACCTTCAGAAGTGGGAGTGAATTTGAACTGTTATGTGAAAGTGTGCAGTGCAGCACCGGCTGGTGTGAAGATAATAGCACAGAACAAACAGAGAGTTGAGCCATATGATGAGCTATTCTATGCTCCAGTCGATGTGAATAATGTGTTCCAGATGCAAGGAATGCTTGATTCAGGTTCCATGGCCTGTACTTTCAGTGTAGAAGCAGAGGAGAGGATGCTGAGTGAGAAAGTGCTGTCAGATCCAAGACCGATGACACAGGAAGTGGTTTTAGTGGGCTGTGGAAGGAAGCTCACCAAACCAAAGTGTATGCATGAGGTTGAACTGAAGGTGTATGGGTTGAGCTGTATCGTTCCAGTTTTGGTGGTGCCAGGCCAGCGAGATGATCTCATCATTGGCACGAATGTGATCAAGTTTCTCATGCGCCAGTTGAAGAACAGTGATGATTACTGGCGGCTTATCTCTGTTCGCAGTCTTTCTTCATCCCCTGAGTGTGAGCAGTTCTTGGATCTCATGGCGAACACGTCTCGTTGGAGGGGTGAGGAGCTACCGGACAAGATTGGCACAGTCAAGCTCCAACAGTCAGTTACTCTTCTAGCGATGCAAGAGCACCTGGTCTGGGGTAAGCTGCCTAACAATGCGCCCATGTCACCGGGAAGCACTGTGCTGGTTGAACCAACCTCATCCAAGTCCATGCCACGTAACATCATGGTTGGCCGTGTCGTGACACCTCTGTGGGGTGATAGGTGGGTCCCCATGAAGGTCACCAATCTGTCTGATAGACCAGTCACACTGAAGAGGAACTGTAAGTTGGCAGATGTGTCCCCTTGTCTAGCTCTGGAAGATTTTGAACTCCTCCAAGGCTATAGCCAGATCGACACAGCTGTTCCAGGCAAGCGTCATACACCACTCAGTCCTTCAGGTCTCGAACAGAGATTGCGAGATGTTGGCCTTGACAAACTTGACATACAGCCTTGTCAGACTAGCCCCGCAGGAACTGTGAAGTTAGTCCAGCTGCTCGAATGCTACAACGATGTATTTTCCAAGCACGAAATGGATTGCGGTGAGGCAAAGGGCTTTGTCCACCGCATTCGACTAACAGATGATCGTCCATTCCGCCTCCCCTACCGGAGAGTACCGCCTGCTCACTACCAGAAGCTACGTCAAGTGTTGACAGATATGGAGGAGCAAGGGATAATTCGGAAGTCAGTGAGTGATTATGCATCACCGCTAGTGATGGTATGGAAAAAGGATGGAAACTTGAGGATCTGCACCGACTTTCGGTGGTTGAATGCGAGAACACTCAAGGACGCCCATCCCCTTCCACACCAGTCGGACTGCTTGGCTGCCTTGGGAGGGAACACCTACTTCAGCACAATGGATTTAACGTCCGGTTAGTACAACATTCCCATGGCAGAAGAGGACAAAAAATACACTGCCTTCACCACACCGCTAGGCCTGCATGAGTATAATAGGATGCCGCAGGGACTGTGCAATAGTCCGGCCTCATTTATGCGCATGATGCTCAGTATATTTGGGGATTTGAACTTCAGCAGCCTTTTATGCTATTTAGACGATTTGCTCGTCTTCGCATCAACTGAAGAGGAGGCTCTACGGAGACTGGAGGGCGTGTTCCAGCGCCTGCGAGAGAACAACCTGAAGTTGAGTCCTAAGAAGTGTCATCTGATGCGATCGTCTGTCAAGTTTCTGGGTCACATCATAGATGGAAACGGGGTGGCTGTGGATCCTGCGAAGGTGGATGTCATATCCAGTATGTCGAGGTCTGATCTTATGGAGGATGACGGATGTACACCTTCAGTGCGGAGGATCAAATCCTTTTTGGGCATGGTTTTCTTCTACCAGCACTTCATCCCCAACTGCTCTTCCATTGCCAAGCCACTCTTTGCTCTGACTGCTGGGCAGAAGAGAAGAGGAAGGAAAAAAATAAATGTGAAGGCAGGAACATTCAGGAAACCCAAGCCTGATGACTGGACCCCAGAGTGTGATATTGCCTTTGCCGGTCTTAAAGTACGTCTGCTGGACTGTGCGGTCCTTGCACATCCTGACTTTTCACGTCCTCTGATCCTGTCGACTGATGCCTCCTTGGATGGGCTCGGTGCAGTGTTGTCACAAGTCCCTGCTGGTGAAAGTAAAGCACGACCCATAGCGTTTGCGAGTAAGACCCTCAGCAGCTCTCAGAAGAACTACCCAGCTCATCGGCTCGAGTTTCTGGCATTGAAGTGGAGTGTCTGTGACAAATTCAGCCACTGGCTGAAGGGCAATTCCTTCACAGTATGGACGGACAACAATCCACTCACATATATAATGACCAAGCCAAAACTCGACGCCTGCGAACAGCGATGGGTTGCGAAGCTCGCTCCCTACACATTTAGTCTAAAGCACATTGCGGGAACCAAGAACATAGTGGCTGACGCTCTCAGCCGGGACCCGTTTGCGAAGACTGCTGGGCGTAGACTTGTCTCAGAGTCCTACAAAGATCTGCTTGCCGAATCTGATGGGGTTGGAGAAGATGGAGTTCAGGATGTCTTTCGTTTAAAAGTCCAGTATCAGGCGATGGGGACGGAACAAGATACTGCGACTCGGTCCTGTTGTCCCCCACCTCTCTGTGACAGCATTGTAGAAGCTGTCCTTGATTCTCACAACAACTGGGATGCGGCTGTGGAGTCCAGGGCGACAGGGTTGATCCAGTCTGTTCAGCACTTCCTTCCACCAGGGCAAGACCTGCTGCCTGCCTTCTCCGTAGAAGAGCTCCAGCGAAACCAAGAGCTTGATCCTGGCATCTCTACGGTTATGCCATTTCTGAATCGGCGGAGGAGGCCCTCAAGGCGGGAGAGGGATGGTTTGGACTCAAGTGCCTTGGTCCTTATCAGACAGTGGGAGAGACTTAAAGTCGTTGATGGAGTGCTCTACAGAGTCGCTAAGGATTCCATGAGCAAGCAGAAGAGACACCAGTTTGTCTTGCCCCGGAGCCTGGTGGAGAAGGCCTTGCGTGGTGTGCACGACTTGGCCGGTCATCAGGGGCAGGCGAGAACAATTCACCTCGCGAGACAGCGCTTCTTTTGGCCTGGAATGGAGCGTCAGATTAAAGGCTATGTCAAGTGCTGTCAGAGGTGCATCCTGGCCAAGACACCAGATCCTTCTGCCAGAGCTCCGCTTGAAAGTATCAGGACATCTAATCCTATGGAACTGGTGTGTTTGGATTTCTGGAGTGCAGAAGATAGCAAACAGCGCTCCGTGGATGTTCTTTTCTTGACAGATCATTTCACAAAGTTGGCCCACGCCTTTCCCTGCACAAACCAACAGGCGAAGCAGGTTGCTAAAAAGTTATGGGACAATGTTTTGTGTGTGTATGGGTTTCCAGAGCGCATCCACACAGATCAAGGAGCCAACTTTGAGAGTGAGCTCATTGCAGAGTTGCTTCGGCTATCGGGAGTCTCCAAGTCGCACACTACAGCTTATCACCCCATGGGGAACGGAGGAACTGAGAGATTTAACAGGACTCTGGGGAATATGCTCCGTTCGCTGCCGCTGAGAGAGAAGGCCAAGTGGCCCCAGCAAATCCAGACCCTGACATTTGCATACAATGCGACGGTGCATGAGACAACTGGGTACGCACCTTTTTACCTCATGTTTGGTCGGGTTCCAAGACTCCCTGTTGATGTGATGTTCAAACAGGTCCTGCACGACCCAGTGGTTGTTGACTACGGCAGCTATGTGACATCGCTTATGTCTCACCTCCATGAGGCAGCAGGCATCGCTCAAAGGCATGCCATCAAGGAGCAAGACAAGCAAGCGAGAGGTTACAATCGAAGGGTCAAGGGGACTTACCTGAACGTGGGAGATAGAGTACTGCTCGCCAATAAAGGCGAAAGGGGAAAGAAGAAACTTGCGGATAAGTGGGAACCGACTGTTTATACTGTCATGGACAGCAAACCGCAGACTCATATCTACAAGTTGGTAGATGACAAAGGGAACGCAAAGGTGGTACATCGCAACCTTATCATGGATATCAGCTTCCTACCTGTGGAGTCTGCTGATGGAGGATTGGCAGGATCGGAGGACAGTCTTGGTGATTCAGAGGACGAGTCCCACATGGAGGATCTCATCGACTCTTTGAATGAGGAGGGTTCGATGGATAGGGCAAGCGCATGGGTCCTGAGTGGGGCGGAGGAAGCTGCCAGCCTCCGGTCCTGTGGCGAAGCTGATGCGGATGAAGATCAGTCTGATGCGGGGCATGATCCGTCTGATGCGGGGTCGGAGCAGTCGGCTGCACCAGATACAGCGTCAGTGATTGACGCGAGTAGTGTCCAGTCGTTTCACCCAGTCACAGTGCCAGCAGTTGACACATCAGACACAGTGCCGATGGTTGCCGCAGGCCATGTCCCAACAGTTATCCCTGACGCAATGTCACCGGTTGGGGAATGGGGCAGAGTAGGCCAGGCACCACCTATGCAGGAAGACGGTGTGGTCAGGACACGTGTTGGCAGGGTTGTTGGGAAAGTCAACCGTCTGATCGAAACGATGGCTCAAAAGCCGTGTGACATGACTACCTCATTTGGTTAGAGATCAAGGACTCTTTTTGCCCTGTTCTGTTCAAAAGGGGTTGATTTGTGTTTTTTCCACTGTTGTTTTGAGTATTTGCTTTACACTGTGTCTCACTAAGATGGTGTGCTTATGTATGCTTACGACTGGTTTGGGACTTGGGTAGGCCGGGTGGTTTGGTGTACACGGCACCAGACAATTCTAGGAGGGACTAAGGCCTGTACGCCCTTTGATTTCTCTGAACCTGTTTCCCAGGTAGCTTTTGAGCTGGATGTAAAGATTAGATCTTTATGTGAACCCGTGCCAGTAAGCCAGTATTGGTTGTCCCTGTAAGTGTTATGTCCTGGCAGCCGCTCAGGATTTTGGTGTAATTCAGGAGGGGTGAATGTAGCAGGTACATAAGATGTATGTATGTATTCCACCAAAATTCCCTCATGTTTTATTTATTACTTGTATTTCGTGATATATTCTGTAAATAGATCGTTCGGGAGCTTTTGTTATTTTATTTTGAAGTTTCGATCGTGACGTCATTTTCTTCCGTTGCGCTCGCCATTCCTCACTTGTTGTTTTAATGCTGTGAGGTGGTGAGTGTTTTTCCTCTGCTCTGTGCAGCTTTCTGTTCTAAAATTGTTAATGAGAAAATAACCAGTGTAAACGGTGAGATAGAGTTATGGTGTGATTCTGTGCTTGTTGGTGTTGTTCATGTGTTCCTGTGTATTTGTTTTGCAAGAGTTTTGAGTGTTTTAGCGAACTATTTAGCTAGCGCACTGTTTAGCAGCACTTGAGGATACACACACAGTGACGGCAGCCTGTTCATTGTTCGTTTCCCGCCATTTCAGATTGACGTGCTGCAGTGTGTCGTGACAATTTCTCTATTAGATATTGCGTCTGAGACAGATGAGATCTTTAGATGCAAAAAAGCACACAGTACTTGTAGGCAATTGCTGGTCGCATATATTTGTAATAAAAAGTACTAACAAAGATACATCTCAATATGCATCAACAAACAATAAAAAACAGGCATACAAAATAATAATCTGAGGCCTCAGATGGAAACTCTCACGGCGTGTTACTTCATATACTAAAGACACGCTTAGAGGAAAGTCCACTGACTCTTCTAATCAATGAGTTCTTATTCGTTTGGGTTTATTAGGGGGTGGTCCCCCAATACCAAAAGCCTTTGTGTACCAGATGGTTATCTTTACAACTGCAGCTGTGGGGAATGCATTGGAGGGGGTAGCGGCCGTGCCATCGACCCCCTAGCTTTGTTGACGCTAGCCAGGGGGTCGAGAAATCAGGCCCACACATCAAAGGATTGCATGGAAGGTGATTTACAAGACAAGAAACATAGGAAAGGGCAGGCAATAAAAAATGCATCTCTCTACCCCTGACGGTTTACACTTTAAATGACCCGCATGGAGTAGAACGTAGGCCCTATCTTAAATTACACAGAATAGCAACAAAACTTAAATTCATACATAGACCAAAACAATACAACATGTGGATTTTCCATCACACTCCCCCCTTTGATTATTTATAATCACAAAAATGATGCAACCTTTAGGATTAAAATGATCACTTAATCAAAACATGCATATGTTCAAAATCTATCATGTTCGACCATCAGCACTTCTCCGTTTTTATAGGAGGTTGTTCAGACTATTCAGGAAAGAATAGATTTTCGTTACTCCTCTTCCTCACTGCTTAAACTATTCCAATCCGAGGCAGGGTATGTTCCAGCTACCCGCGTCAAAGCTGGGTACTTGTTTTGCATTGGTTCAACTATTATAAATTGGGAGACCGCGGCTGTGGTTAATTGCTTCACACAAGCTTTAACGCACGCAATTGTTATAATTAGTATTATTACAATGATCAATAGGGCTACAAAAAACATTATCGTATTTCTTACAAAGGGTGTACTCCAATCTGAGAACCAATTCCCGAACACACTTTCGATATCCCAGGAAGTAATTTTAGCAAGGTCATTAATGGCCTTGCTGTTTTCCCTGTGGAACTTCACGACAGATAGATTCGCTGAGTGTACGTATGAGCAACATTCCGAGCCAATAATTTTACACACACCTCCGGTTGAGGCAAGGATTAAGTCTAATGCCATGCGATTTTGGAGTGCCACCTTAGTAACCTCCTCGAGTTGTGTTGACATGGCTGTGACGACCCTGTCCGTGCTATTAATGTGAGCCTCTAATGCGGTGGATAGGGCCTTTGTCTCCTGTTGATTTAAATACACCCCATATCCAGGTATTATCATGCCTATAAATCTCTGGAGATCACGTTTGTGTTTGGCATGGTGTCCGTCTAACACCTGTATTTCTTGCTGGGTCACCACACGAAGCATTGGTACTGCGTATGCTAAGTAACATGTACCCTCCATACGGTTCGGTACAAAGCTATACATTTTCCTGCCGCATGCGAGGAACACTCCGGTCGGTAAAACTACTGAGTTAGGACTGATTTGTATTGATTCGTTCAGGGACAATTTGTGCAATTGGCCAATGCAATTGCTATTTTCCAGATGGATTACGTCCTTGGGGTTCAGATTGAGTTGGGTAATATTTATGCAATTCGTAACGTTAAACAATTTTGTTATTGTGAACTGATGACGAGAGGTTCTTTGTTCTTTTAACGTGGGGTTAGTGGAGTGTGGAAGTTCACACCTGGTTTCTGCACATCGGGTCGCACGCAGGGTTGGTGGTGCTAATCTTGATGAGGTCAGCACCGTTGAACACTCGATCCTGGGAATATTATGCGACCTATTGCATATTGCTCCTACAAGTGGGCAGTTACAGTGTGTTCCGCTTTCACCAGCCACACAGTCAATTTGCGCATGATATGACTTCACTGTTAATAGACTACCAAAGTTACCTTTTATACTTGATATTATCGCCATCCCGATGATCCGTGTTTGATTGCATCCCTGCGGGGTGTGTTCTCTCGCGACATTTTCTATCTTGTTGACGATATCTGGCGCTGTTATGTAATATTTTTGTAGCGAGGCTGCATCTTTTGGGTCATCACAAGCTTTGTTTAAATTATTTGATGTTAAGTTTCGCCAATTCACAGTTAGAAATTGTAGGTGGGAAAGCGGAACTGCAGCTACGACCGGCCCTTCAGCGCTGCTGGGTATGTGCATGCACATCCAACAATTTGTTTTGTTTAGATGTCTTACTGTCTCGTGCATTAACCGAATGATTGAATTTTCAATTTCAGGTCCCACCTCTCTCTTGGCCCTTATTCCCGTCGATATTGGATTTACATGAGGTTCTGGTGTCATTACTGGTTTGCACGTTAAAAATGATGGAATAAACATAATTGCACTTAGAACAACAAGACCACAAATGATTCCTCGGATCCTCCATCCGAGCCTCTGAACGGATTGTCGTCGTCTGGTTCTGGTGTCCATGTTGATTGATGTCGATTCTGGCCGCGTCTCTCCCCTGGCCAGAGAAAGTTTCTGGGCCTGGATCTGACGTGATTGTGTATGTGTGAGGGTGAGTGAACAGCACTTCACCCTGTTTCAGTGTTGGGGTGACGGCCTAGGGGGTTGGGTCGGAAATGACCGTTGGCGTGAGTGGTGGTGCCCGTCTGCAATGGCTGGCGTGGATCCAGGTGGCCCTCTCAGCTACCGGTTGGGTCGGAAATGACCGTTGGCGTGAGTGGTGGTGCCCGTCTGCAATGGCTGGCGTGGATCCAGGTGGCCCTCTCAGCTACCGGAGTTATGGTGTGATTCTGTGCTTGTTGGTGTTGTTCATGTGTTCCTGTGTATTTGTTTTGCAAGAGTTTTGAGTGTTTTAGCGAACTATTTAGCTAGCGCACTGTTTAGCAGCACTTGAGGATACACACACAGTGACGGCAGCCTGTTCATTGTTCGTTTCCCGCCATTTCAGATTGACGTGCTGCAGTGTGTCGTGACAATTTCTCTATTAGATATTGCGTCTGAGACAGATGAGATCTTTAGATGCAAAAAAGCACACAGTACTTGTAGGCAATTGCTGGTCGCATATATTTGTAATAAAAAGTACTAACAAAGATACATCTCAATATGCATCAACAAACAATAAAAAACAGGCATACAAAATAATAATCTGAGGCCTCAGATGGAAACTCTCACGGCGTGTTACTTCATATACTAAAGACACGCTTAGAGGAAAGTCCACTGACTCTTCTAATCAATGAGTTCTTATTCGTTTGGGTTTATTAGGGGGTGGTCCCCCAATACCAAAAGCCTTTGTGTACCAGATGGTTATCTTTACAACTGCAGCTGTGGGGAATGCATTGGAGGGGGTAGCGGCCGTGCCATCGACCCCCTAGCTTTGTTGACGCTAGCCAGGGGGTCGAGAAATCAGGCCCACACATCAAAGGATTGCATGGAAGGTGATTTACAAGACAAGAAACATAGGAAAGGGCAGGCAATAAAAAATGCATCTCTCTACCCCTGACGGTTTACACTTTAAATGACCCGCATGGAGTAGAACGTAGGCCCTATCTTAAATTACACAGAATAGCAACAAAACTTAAATTCATACATAGACCAAAACAATACAACATGTGGATTTTCCATCACACTCCCCCCTTTGATTATTTATAATCACAAAAATGATGCAACCTTTAGGATTAAAATGATCACTTAATCAAAGCATGCATATGTTCAAAATCTATCATGTTCGACCATCAGCACTTCTCCGTTTTTATAGGAGGTTGTTCAGACTATTCAGGAAAGAATAGATTTTCGTTACTCCTCTTCCTCACTGCTTAAACTATTCCAATCCGAGGCAGGGTATGTTCCAGCTACCCGCGTCAAAGCTGGGTACTTGTTTTGCATTGGTTCAACTATTATAAATTGGGAGACCGCGGCTGTGGTTAATTGCTTCACACAAGCTTTAACGCACGCAATTGTTATAATTAGTATTATTACAATGATCAATAGGGCTACAAAAAACATTATCGTATTTCTTACAAAGGGTGTACTCCAATCTGAGAACCAATTCCCGAACACACTTTCGATATCCCAGGAAGTAATTTTAGCAAGGTCATTAATGGCCTTGCTGTTTTCCCTGTGGAACTTCACGACAGATAGATTCGCTGAGTGTACGTATGAGCAACATTCCGAGCCAATAATTTACACACACCTCCGGTTGAGGCAAGGATTAAGTCTAATGCCATGCGATTTTGGAGTGCCACCTTAGTAACCTCCTCGAGTTGTGTTGACATGGCTGTGACGACCCTGTCCGTGCTATTAATGTGAGCCTCTAATGCGGTGGATAGGGCCTTTGTCTCCTGTTGATTTAAATACACCCCATATCCAGGTATTATCATGCCTAGAAATCTCTGGAGATCACGTTTGTGTTTGGCATGGTGTCCGTCTAACACCTGTATTTCTTGCTGGGTCACCACACGAAGCATTGGTACTGCGTATGCTAAGTAACATGTACCCTCCGTACGGTTCGGTACAAAGCTATACATTTTCCTGCCGCATGCGAGGAACACTCCGGTCGGTAAAACTACTGAGTTAGGACTGATTTGTATTGATTCGTTCAGGGACAATTTGTGCAATTGGCCAATGCAATTGCTATTTTCCAGATGGATTACGTCCTTGGGGTTCAGATTGAGTTGGGTAATATTTATGCAATTCGTAACGTTAAACAATTTTGTTATTGTGAACTGATGACGAGAGGTTCTTTGTTCTTTTAACGTGGGGTTAGTGGAGTGTGGAAGTTCACACCTGGTTTCTGCACATCGGGTCGCACGCAGGGTTGGTGGTGCTAATCTTGATGAGGTCAGCACCGTTGAACACTCGATCCTGGGAATATTATGCGACCTATTGCATATTGCTCCTACAAGTGGGCAGTTACAGTGTGTTCCGCTTTCACCAGCCACACAGTCAATTTGCGCATGATATGACTTCACTGTTAATAGACTACCAAAGTTACCTTTTATACTTGATATTATCGCCATCCCGATGATCCGTGTTTGATTGCATCCCTGCGGGGTGTGTTCTCTCGCGACATTTTCTATCTTGTTGACGATATCTGGCGCTGTTATGTAATATTTTTGTAGCGAGGCTGCATCTTTTGGGTCATCACAAGCTTTGTTTAAATTATTTGATGTTAAGTTTCGCCAATTCACAGTTAGAAATTGTAGGTGGGAAAGCGGAACTGCAGCTACGACCGGCCCTTCAGCGCTGCTGGGTATGTGCATGCACATCCAACAATTTGTTTTGTTTAGATGTCTTACTGTCTCGTGCATTAACCGAATTATTGAATTTTCAATTTCAGGTCCCACCTCTCTCTTGGCCCTTATTCCCGTCGATATTGGATTTACATGAGGTTCTGGTGTCATTACTGGTTTGCACGTTAAAAATGATGGAATAAACATAATTGCACTTAGAACAACAAGACCACAAATGATTCCTCGGATCCTCCATCCGAGCCTCTGAACGGATTGTCGTCGTCTGGTTCTGGTGTCCATGTTGATTGATGTCGATTCTGGCCGCGTCTCTCCCCTGGCCAGAGAAAGTTTCTGGGCCTGGATCTGACGTGATTGTGTATGTGTGAGGGTGAGTGAACAGCACTTCACCCTGTTTCAGTGTTGGGGTGACGGCCTAGGGGGTTGGGTCGGAAATGACCGTTGGCGTGAGTGGTGGTGCCCGTCTGCAATGGCTGGCGTGGATCCAGGTGGCCCTCTCAGCTACCGGTTGGGTCGGAAATGACCGTTGGCGTGAGTGGTGGTGCCCGTCTGCAATGGCTGGCGTGGATCCAGGTGGCCCTCTCAGCTACCGGTTGGGTCGGAAATGACCGTTGGCGTGAGTGGTGGTGTCCGTCTGCAATGGCTGGCGTGGATCCAGGTGATCCTCTCAGCTACCGGTTGGGTCGGAAATGACCGTTGGCGTGAGTGGTGGTGCCCGTCTGCAATGGCTGGCGTGGATCCAGGTGGCCCTCTCAGCTACCGGTTGGGTCGGAAATGACCGTTGGCGTGAGTGGTGGTGCCCGTCTGCAATGGCTGGCGTGGATCCAGGTGGCCCTCTCAGCTACCTTGACAGCTGATGATGTGATCAAAAGGACTTGGAATGGTCCCAACCACCTTGGTGAGTTCCAGGTCCGTCTTCGAAGTCCTTCACCACAATCCAATCGCCTGGTTGTAGATCGTGGAGTTGCCCTTCCTTGGACAGCGGTAATGCCTCCTTCACCTGTATACGGATGGATTGCAAAGTCCGAGAGAGGTTAACACAATAATCAATCATGTCGTGATGAAAAATTTCTGTGTTCAAGTTGCTGTTGTGTGGTGCACCTGTCCCCATTGGCATCGGCCGTCCCATTAGGACTTCATAAGGGGACAGACCTACCTTTACTCTGGTGCGTCCCCTCATGGCCAGGAGGACCAGTGGCAAGACCTTTAGCCATGACATACCTGTATCCGCAGCTGCTTTGGCCAGTTTGTTCTTTAGAGTACCATTCTCCCTCTCCACTGCCCCACCACTCTGAGGGTGGTACGCACAATGGTTGCGTAGATCAATTCCTACATACTTGGACAACTGCTGGATGGCTTGGTTCACAAAATGTGAACCATTGTCACTGGACAATTTCTTTGGGATTCCCCACCTTGGGATGATTTCTGTGATCAAGGCTTTGGCCACGGCCGCAGAGTCGGCCGCTTTGGTGGGGAATACCTCAACCCATTTGGAAAACATGTCAACTATCACCAAACAATACTTCTTTCCCTCACATGGTGTTAATTCTATAAAATCCATCATCAGGTGATCAAATGGTAGTGATGGTTGTGGGTGGCTAGTGGGTGCTACTTTCTTTCCTCTTCCTATGTTGTTGGTGACACACACAATACATTTTGCACAAAAACTTTGTGCATAGTTTGAAAATCCTTGTGTATACCAGTGCTGGTCAATGCTATCTACCATTCCCCCCTTTGACACGTGGTCTCTACCATGTGTCATATTAGCGTAGATAGGGAACAAACATTTAGGTAAGCATGGGCGCCCATTAGGACCGTACCACAACCCCATGCGGTATGTTGCACCAGCTGATTTCCACAACTGACGCTCTGCGGGTAAGGCCCTGGTTTGAGCCTTCGCCAGTTCTTCGATCGTAACTGTGGGCGTCAGTTGTGTCATCTGCAAGGTGGAGGCAAGCGGGGCTTTGGCAGCCGCCTTAGCACCCTCGTCCGCCAGAGCGTTTCCCCTGGATATCAAGTAGCCCTTGTGTGTGCTTCACATCGACAAACAGAGATGGCAGTGGGTAAGAGGATAGCATCCAGTAGATTAGCAACCAATTGTGAATGGTTAATTTGTTGGCCCGTGGATGTGAGGAAGCCACGCATTTTCCATAGTGTGCCAAAATCATGAACAACACCAAAAGCATACCTACTATCAGTGTAAATGGTAACCCGTTTACCCTCTGAAAGTATACACGCTCTGGTCAGGGCGAACAGCTCAGCCGCCTGGGCTGAAAGGTTAGATGGTAACCTTGCTGATTCCACCACGCAGTCCTGCGTGGCAATGGCGTAGCCCACTTCACTAACACCTGTGATCACATTCTTCCGGCTTGAACCATCGACAAACAGAACATCATTCCCCGCTGGGAGTGGGGTGTCTGACAGGTCCACCCGTGGTGTGCACACCTCGTTAATGGTGGCCACACAATCGTGGGGTTCCCCATCTTCAGGGGTTGGTAGCAAGGTGGCTGGGTTTAATACAGTACATCTTTTCAAAGTAATGTTAGGCATTGCAAGCAACACGTTGTAGTATGACAAGAATCGTGATGCTGTTAGATGCGATGTACATTGGGTTAACAAAATAGATTAAACCTCATGGGGTACAAGCAAAGTTAATGGCATGTAATCCACCAGCCCCCAACTGGCGGCAACCGCCATTGCCGCTGCTGCCACTGCCTTCAAACAGTGTGGTAGACCTGCTGCCACCGGATCTAATTTAGATGAGTAATAGGCGATGGGGCGCATCTTGCCCCCATGTTCTTGCAACAGAACCGATGTCATGTATCCATTTCGCTCCCCCACAGTCTGTGTGAAGGGGCGCTTGTGGTCCGGCAACCCTAAAGTGGGAGGAGCCATAAGGGCCTTTTTAAGGTCTTCAAAAGCAGCGTCTGCCTCTGGGGTCCATGTCACGTGGTTATTTGGGGTCAGTCCATGTCTGTGTGTGATGTCTTGGAGTGGTTGTGCCAGATTTGCATAATCGAGTATCCACTGTCTACAGTAGCCCGTTGTTCCCAGGAAGCCCATCATTTGTTTCTTTGTGATGGGTTTTGGCATGTTTTGAATTGTTTTTATCCTCTCCTCGCTAAGGGACCTGCCGTTCGGCGTGATGATGTGGCCCAGGAATGTTACCTTTTGCAATACAAACTGTAGTTTAGCTACACTGGCCTTGTGGCCCTAAAAACTGTAGTAATACAATAGTGTCCTGTTTGCACACGTCGGGGTCAGGGGAACAAATTAAGAGGTCGTCTACATATTGAATCAATGTGCTCCCCCCCGGTAAAATTAAATGATCCAAATTGTCGTGGAGCGCTGCTGAAAAAACAGCCGGTGATTCACAATAACCTTGGGGCATCCTAGTCCACGTATATGGCTTACCATTGAATTGAAAAGCAAACCAAAATTGGCTCGCAGGATCCACCGGTATGCTAAAGAACGCGTTTGCTAAATCGACCACTGAAAACCATTTACTATTCCCAGGTACCTGTGTTAATAGTGTGTGAGGATCTGGAACAATGGGTGTTCTAGGATGCACTACATCGTTTACCTTCTTTAAATCTTGCACAAACCGCCATGCGGTAGGTTGGCCTTCAACTGGTGCCTTCTTCACTGGGAATATTGGGGTACAGCATGGTGAATACGGACACGGGATTATAACACCGGCTTCCAACAGTGAGTTGAAAACAGGTGTTATACCATCAATCGCCTCTTGGCGCAGCCTGTATTGTGGTTGCTTTGGTCTGTATGTTGATTTGGGAGTCACCGTTAGGGGCTCCACATTTCGTATGCAGCCCACATCGTACTTGCTTTTAGCCCACAGGGTGGGTGGGACCTCAGCCAATCGTGGGTCGTCCACCGTCATCTGTGGGAGCAAGTACTCTGGTGACTCCCCCGTAGCACCTCGCATTTTTTGCACTGAGTGTCGGGTTTCGAAAGCTCCACCCCACGCTCTGTGTCTCAGACCCGTTGCGGGTGAGAAATATTGTCCCTCAGGACCATGCGGGTCTGGTATCCAATCACATGCTCCCCCCCCTTTCACTGCCCATGGGCCCAATTCAGCCCATGTCATGTCGGGGGTTTTTGCAAGGGACACATGTGGTGCTGAGCCTGGGATTCTAAAGAATCCCTTTACTTCCTCATTAGAAGCTACGGTTAACATGCAACATTTCTCATTCCAAAGCAACAACTGCCCCATCAACACAGCTGTTTCACAATCGTCTTTGTACCACTGTTCCTCCACTTCTGCTATTTGTCCATCATAAGACATTCTGGCAGTACAATGCAAATTATCTGTGGGCATGTATTGTATTTCTGGCTGGTTCTGCATGCAGTGGTGTGCGTTCGTTATCAGTATGTCAGCTATTGCTCCAGGTCCCTCTCGCAGCAAGTCCCATGAATAAAAGTACCCTGGTGCGCGTGCCACACACGAGTATGCTTGGATCATGGGGCTTGCATTGGAGGTAACCGTGAGGCCCGCGTCGGTGCAAATGACACTCAGCCCTAGGCGACACATTAAATCTCTCCCCAACAGGTTTGTCGGACATTGGTCTGACAGAAGGAACGAATGTTTGAGTTGTTTATCGCCGTCCCGTACGGAGAGCGGGACCGTGAATTTTTCCTTAAAGGGTTGTCTGCCCGCCCCAACCACCTGTATGACACGACCACTCAGTTTTGTTACATATTTCCATTCCTTGGAGGACAATACTGAATGATTTGCCCCTGAATCAACTAGGAATGTTGTGTCTTTACCATTTACATTTATGCTTGTCTGTGGGAGCTGATCAGGTCGCGTAAGGCTGGTGAGAACCATACAACAATTATTTGGGTGTAATGCTTGTGAGCGTTGTGACGCTGAGCCTAACAGTTCGGGTGTTTGTTGTGTTTGTGTTATGGTGCTCATACCTCCTCCTTGGACCTGTCCTGCTCCGGCGTCCCGTCAATACGAATTCCCCCTTCCATCTTTGCCTCTCTTTTCACCTTTGCCCTTCGGGTGATTTACAGTCACTTCACGGGAAGGTGCGGACTCCCAGTCGTCCTCTTCGTCATCTTTCTCCTTTCTGATGGGGCAATCTCTTAACCAATGATCCTTGGAGCCACAATAAAAACAGTCCCGGTTGAACTTTCTCCCTTCTGGCTGGTCGGTTCCTTGGTTTTTGTCACGACGGATGGGCCTAGGATGCTTCAGGTCCTTCAGTTGGGCGAGCTGGAGCTTCTTGGTTGTCTCTTCTTTTCTATTCTTTCCGAACTTTTCTTTCTTCATGAAGAGGTTTTCTGCGTGGGTCGCGTGACTTATGATCAAATCAAGTCTGGCGGTACGCCACCCAATGCAGTGTTTTTCTATGAATTCCGATATTTTGTTGGTCAACGCATCCAGGAAGGCCGCGGTGAGATTTTCTTCGTACGGAGTCTGAACCACTCGGTCGGTTGGTACAGGCATTCCCCCGTGGATCTTGAACACCTTTTCAACGCGGTCCATCAAGTCAGCCACCGTCTCGCCTTCTATTTGTTTGATCTTTCGAATAGCGGTCCAATCTCTAACCATGGGGAACGCCCCCCTGGCCCGTTCACACAGTCCCTCTACCAGCCGGCGGTACACGGACCCTTGATCCCAATTGAACATTAAATCAGCTTCGTCCCTCCCGGGCATGTCGCCTTGGATACGACCCCACCTTAGGGTCAGTCTGTACGCACAGATTTGGCGCACTTCACTGATGGATGCCTTGTGTTGTTGGATCAACTCAAGGAGGGATGTGGCGAAGGCAGGCCCCCCCACTGCAGCTGGGTCTGGGAGCCATTCCGCTATGTCCTTAATGTCACTGGGTCTCCATGCACGGAAAACGTATGCCGGCCTGCCATCTTGGGGGTTCAGTACTTCGATCATGGGGAATTGCCCATCCATCACGTCTCCATGTTGAGGAGTTGGGGAGAACGCCATTCCCTGGTTCCTCAAGCGGCTGGCGACGGGTTCCCGCTTGGTCGGTGTGGCCGTCACCTGCTGTGGAGCTTTCCTCTGGCTACGAGTTGCAGGCCTATCTCCTGCCGTGCTGCAATCGGGTGCTTTCTCCTCATCTTTGAGGTCAGGGTAGAGATTGTCCGATGAGACGGCTTCATGGGCGTTGTCATACGGAGGAGGAGAAGGGGGATTCGCACGCGGTCCACCGGTGCAGTCCAGGTCCGGGTCTATATCTCGGGTGACATTGAGATTAAAAATCCCTACACTCTCTACGCTCTCTGTCCCTGGCTGATTTTTTTTTCTATCCTGGCCCTCTCTTTCCCACAAATAAAATGCACACCAACATATTTTGGAACTTTTCTTTTTCATTTCTGACTCCAACAATCGTTTCTCTAACTCCTGTAATTGTTTTAAGCTAAAACTCCCCATTTCAGGAAAACCCAGTTTGCACCAATATTTTAAACCCTCCAGAGCCGCTTCACCATGCTTCTCCAACATCACCTTCGCAGGTCCCGTTATCTCAGTTTTTCCAGATTTGTTACCCATGTTTTAGATCCTTTCACACTATTAGTTATTATTGAAAGAATTATATAATATACCCGTAACCTCCTTGTTACTATAACACATATAAATATTTATTAACGAATGTATACCTATTATTATTATCTATATATAAATGTGACCCCAACAGCGCATAACGGGTTTCCCTTTACCGTTTTGACAGACCCTCCTGCCCTTTCTGTTACATATATATAACCATATATATATTGACGGAACTTTACCAGAGTTGCTTTACCGTATGTTCCTATAACAAAGTTCGAATCGTGGCCGATTTGTTCGAATATACGTTCCCAAAACAGTATATACCGTTTTCGTAACGGATTTTCTGTAGCTGAAAGGTATTTTCAAGCTACAGAAGTATTGAGATCTCACCTGCTCGAATTCTTTTTTTTCCTTCTGGATACCGTACTGAAGAAGCCTTAGTTTATCCCCCACAGGCACTCTCTCCTCGACCCCATTAGTCTGGTTACAGTCACCTGGAGGCGGGGTAGAGCTTTGGGACCGACTCGGACCTGTTTTGGAGCGATATTTCGTAGAATCTTCAGGTTAGATATCCCGGACGAGCCCCCAAATTGTCGTGACAATTTCTCTATTAGATATTGCGTCTGAGACAGATGAGATCTTTAGATGCAAAAAAGCACACAATACTTGTAGGCAATTGCTGGTCGCATATATTTGTAATAAAAAGTACTAACAAAGATACATCTCAATATGCATCAACAAACAATAAAAAACAGGCATACAAAATAATAATCTGAGGCCTCAGATGGAAACTCTCACGGCGTGTTACTTCATATACTAAAGACACGCTTAGAGGAAAGTCCACTGAGTCTTCTAATCAATGAGTTCTTATTCGTTTGGGTTTATTAGGGGGTGGTCCCCCAATACCAAAAGCCTTTGTGTACCAGATGGTTATCTTTACAACTGCAGCTGTGGGGAATGCATTGGAGGGGGTAGCGGCCGTGCCATCGACCCCCTAGCTTTGTTGACGCTAGCCAGGGGGTCGAGAAATCAGGCCCACACATCAAAGGATTGCATGGAAGGTGATTTACAAGACAAGAAACATAGGAAAGGGCAGGCAATAAAAAATGCATCTCTCTACCCCTGACGGTTTACACTTTAAATGACCCGCATGGATTAGAACGTAGGCCCTATCTTAAATTACACAGAATAGCAACAAAACTTAAATTCATACATAGACCAAAACAATACAACATTTGGATTTTTCATCACAAGTGTCCTGTGTACTAATGCTGCTGCATTATTTGTGCATTTATTTCATTCAGGTATGATAATGTTGCTCCCATGTTGTACTTTATTTTAATATAAAATATTAATTAGCTGGTGGTGTATAGTTTTCAGGTGGATTTGAATTTGTCTGTCTGTATTTTGAACTTTTGTGACTTCATATATTTGAATATATGTATTGTAAGGCACTTCTGGCCAGGCTCACTTGTTGTTTTAATGCTGTGAGGAGATTGACGTGCTGCAGTGTCCTGTGTACTAATGCTGCTGCATTATTTGTGCATTTATTTCATTCAGAAATAAATACGCCACTGTCGCTACAGTTCGGCCAAAGTGACACACCAAGTCCCTGTGTCCTACTCCATTTCACAACACACAACGCAGAGCCAGACCGGTTACACTTGTACTAAATCTAAATAGAAAATGATTCCAAGATAGTATGTACACATTTAAAAAAATCTTAAAGCTTAAACTAAATCTAAATAGAAACTGATTACAAATTTTATTGACACATTTAAAAAAATCTTAAATCTTAAAACTAAATCTAAATAGAAAATGATTACAAATTAATTACTCTCCAAACTCCACATCATAAAGGACCTGCTGCATCCTCATGCGTGCCTGGGCCTTTTTCTGGTTGGACAGCCTCCTCAATGATGGGACGAGGCTGAGCATAAAATGCTCATCCTTGTCCAGAGCCGGTGTATTCTTCACAGACAGCGGCTGCTCCAGCTGTCTCCTGCGTGGTGGTGGAGGTACAGGACGCAGCGGTGTTGAGGTAGTGGGAGGAGATGGAGGAGAGGTGTCCACAGCGGACTCTGATAGGCTGGGAGAGGGAGGAGATATCTCCTCTTCACTTTGAGCCACCACCTGTGAAAGAAAGCATTTGTTTGATTAAAATGGTGAATTCTTATAAATATCTCTGCATCTGGCTTCACCCAACAAAAACCTTAAGAACACTAGTATGTTAGGGTATGTTTTTAGCATATGTTTTAGGCTACTATAGCTTTTGTTATAGGCCTACCTCTCGTTGGGGAGACAAACTGGGCGCTAGCAGGGCCAAGATCTCCGGTGCTATTTCCTGCCGGCTATAATCTCCCTGCTCCATATTACTAGACGATACCCTCTCCTTCACATGGCGCTCCAGGAAGCCCATGATCGCCATATACTTCCACCTCTTGAAAGAGGTGGCACCGGCCCCACTTTTCTTCCTGTCCCTCTCTGCCTTCCTCTCCCTCAAATATTTATCCCGCAAGTACTTCCATTTCTTGCGGGACACTTCAGCTGTTGATACAAGATTATGTCTCTACAATTAGCAATTCACACAACCTACAAGGTTAATATCAAGCCTACCTATGAGTAACGTTAATACTCACTGCCAAGTTAACGTTAATATTAACTGCCAAGTAAACGTTAATACTAACTGCCAAGTACGGGTGGCAGTTTGTACCTAACGGCTAATAGTTAAATGCGATAATATCATTAATAAACATGATAATAATATAAATAATTAATTAATAATTCTCACCTGTAACGCCCAGGCCAGCATAGCTGAAATGTCTCGCCAGGCCTGGTTGCGTTTTGTTTGGTCGTGATACGCCTTTAACGTGAGGTCGTACAGGACCGGACACTCACTCACAGCTGTATCAAGCTTTCGTCCGACATGTTTCAGTTTGTTTCAGTTTGAGTTCCGTTGATACTTTTAGCCTTGCCTCCTCCTCGATTTTGATTGGTCGTTCAAAAGTTCAACTTTTTTCAACGGGGGCGCGCGTCTAAAAGCGCGAGGCGCGTGGAGCGTTTAAACGCTCCGGGCAGCTTTTTAAAAGGCGCGCTGCTTGCGCGTCCTGCCATAGAGAATGCATTGCAGACCGGCGCTCTGTCTTTTAAAAACGCTTTTGGTGGACACAGGCCCTTATAAAGGCCTATAATATTTCTGTTTATGGCATAGATTTCTTCTCAGATTAGGCCAATAAAGCAATGATTTAAAAAAAAGAGTGCGAATGGAAATTATTGCGGCCGGCAAAAAATTATCGCTCATTTTAATTTATCGCGCAATTAATTGATTTATTGCATATCGCGACAGGCCTAGGCAGAGGTCGACCTGTTCGCCACGCGGGAGAACACACAGTGTGAGCGGTGGTTCTCTCTCAGCACGAAGGACAATCCCCCACTCGGGGTGGATGCGTTCGCTCACAGACCGGGGCCGAACACACTCCTGTACGCTTTCCCCCGAATCCCCAAGTCTTGGACCGAGTCCAAGAGGAGCGGCTGTATATGATTCTCATAGCACCGCAACGCACGAGTGCACCCTGGTTTCCCTGCCTCCAGCGTCTGCTCTCGGGGCCGCTGAGGGAACTCCCTTGGCGGCGGGAAGCTCTCTCACAGGCAGGGGGAGAAATCATAGATTACCCAGAGATCGGCCAGCGCTTGTGGCAGTGGCGCCACCATGGGGTGGCGAGGGGTGGCTACTGCCACCCCAAAATCATTCTTTGCCACCCCATTTGCCACCCCTAAGAAATTTTTTATCACGCATATTTATTTTAAATATATAATGTAGTCTAGATTTTTTTGAATTCACAATAGTTCGTAATGTGAAAACGATTTTGTAGCAAGATACAGCAGCGCTGCTCTTGCTGACATTGTAGCTAGCTCCCCCTCCCCCCTCCCTGACGTTGCTTGTTGGTGAATTGCTATGAGAGATTTGAAGGAAACGTGGAAGACGAAGACCGCAGTAGCACACATACAAGGCCGCCTTAATGCACGGGCTTGCCTGGGCTGAAGCCCCAGGGCCTACGGCCACACTACCACCCCCCCCCCCCCCGTCAACAACGGCAAAATGTCGGAAATAAGTTATACGTTTTTTTATTTTTTAGTATGCCACCCTAATATTTGCTGTGGCCCCCATTGGCCACCCCTGGAATAATCTTCTGGAGGCGCCACTGGCTTGTGGGCCTGGCCGCTGAACGCGAGCGCCTAGAGGGTCTCGGCCTCTCCCAGGAGGTCGTACGGACCATCCAGGGTGCCAGAGTTGACTCCACCAGAGCGTGTTACTCGGCTAAATGGGCGGCTTTCCAGAAATGGTGCACGGAGAGGGGTTGTGATCCCATCTCCTGCCCTTTGCCGCGTGTGCTCTCTTTCCTCCAGACACTGATGGAAAGAGGGCTGGCTTTTAGCACGGTTAAAACGTACGTGGCTGCTGTTTCATCATGTCACGAAGGCTTCGGGGATAAAACTGTTTTTAGTCACCCCTTAATGAAGCGCTTCCTAAAAGGTGTGAGGAGAGAGAGACCCGTGACGCGCTCTCTCACTCCACAATGGGATTTAACGCTGGTGCTGCGCACACTGGTTAAAGCCTCATTCGAGCCTCTTGACCAGGTGCCCCTCAAGTTTGTGTCAGCCAAGACAGCTTTGCTGCTGGCCCTGACGTCAGCTAAGAGAGTGAGCGACCTGTCTGCACTCTCTGTAGCCCCGTCTTTTCTTAGAATACAAGGGGACGGCAGTTCGGCCATATTACGCCCGAACCCGGCTTTTACACCTAAGAGCATTACTAGCTTGTTCAGATCGAGAGTAATAACACTCAATGGGCTTTTTGGCGAGCGCCTGGTGGCCGGGTTTGCCACGGAGCCCGGTCGGGCACAGCCCGAACAAACTACGTGGCACCCCCCCTCTCTTCATCCCATGGGCCCCCCACCTGTGGGAAGACCCGTTGGGGTCGGGTGCGCAGCCACATGGGTGGCAGCGAAGGTCAGGGGTCTCGACGGACCAGACCCAGGCGGCAGAAGCTGGCTCTGGGGACGTGGAACATCACCTCGCTGTGGGGAAAGGAACCGAGCTTGTGAGGGTGGTGGAGCGCTATCAGTCAGATCTGGTGGGGCCTACCTCCACGCACAGTCTCAGCTCTGGTACCGTACTCCTGGATAGGGGTTGGACTCTATTCTTCTCCGGAGTTGCCGAGGGCGTGAGGCGCCGGGCGGGTGTGGGGATACTCATAAATCCCCGGCTGAGAGCCGCGGTGTTGGAGTTTAGACGAGAGGGTCGCCTCCCTACGCCTAAGGGTTGTAGGGGGAAAAACTTTGACAGTTGTTTATGCGTATGCACCAAACAGCAGTTCAGAATACTCGGCCTTCTTGGAGACCCTGAATGGAGTCCTGTATGGGGCTCCAACAGAGGACTCCGTAGTTCTGCTGGGAGACTTCAACGCCCACGTGGGCAACGATGGAGACACCTGGAGAGGCGTGGTGGGGAGGAACGGCCTCCCTGATCCAAACCCGAGCGGTCGTTTGTTATTGGACTTCTGTGCTAGTCATGGATTATCCATAACGAACACCATGTTCGAACATAAGGGTGCTCATAAGTGTACCTGGTACCAGAGTACCCTAGGCCGAAGATCGATGATCGATTTCGTGATCGTGTCATCTGATCTGAGACCGCATGTTCTGGACACTCGGGTTAAGAGAGGGGCGGAACTGTCAAGCGACCACCATCTGGTGGTGAGTTGGATCAGGGAATCTGGGAAATTTCCGGATAGACCTGGTAAGCCCTAACGAGTAGTGCGGGTGAATTGGGAACGTCTGGAGGAGGCCCCCGTCCTAGGTATCTTCAACTCACACCTCCGGTGGAGTTTTTCTGGCATTCCTGTGGAGGTTGGGGGCATTGAGCCGGAGTGGGTGGTGTTCAAAGCCTCCATTGCTGAAGCTGCCGCCGCTAGCTGTGGCCTCAGGGTCTTAGGCTCCTCAAGGGGCGGTAACCCTCGGACACCGTGGTGGACACCTGTGGTCAGGGAAGCTGTCCGATTGAAGAAGGAGGCCTTCCAGGATATGATATCCTGGAGGACTCCTGACTCGGTTGCAGGGTACCGACAGGCTCGAAGGGCTGCAGCTGCTGCCGTGTCGGAGGTTAAGCAGCGGGAGTGGGAGAAGTTCGGAGAGGCCATGGAGACATGGAACACCAAAGTGTTTCTGGAAGACTATCCGGCACCTCAGGAGGGGGAAACAGGGAACCATCCAAGCTGTGTACAGTAAGGATGGGACTCTGTTGACCTCAACTAAGGAGGTCGTCGGATGTTGGAAGGAACACTTTGAGGAACTCCTGACTCCGAATAACACGCCCTCTATGTTGGAGGCAGAGATCGAGGTTGATGGTGTTTCGTCGTCAATTTCCCTGGAGGTCACTGAGGTAGTCAAACATCTCTGCAGTGTCAAAGCCCGAGGGATTGATGAGATCCAGCCAGAAATGCTAAAGGCTCTGGGTGTTGAGGGGCTGTCATGGTTGACACGCCTATTCAACATTGCGTGGGAGTCGGGTACAGTGCCACAGGAGTGGCAAACCGGGGTGGTGGTTCCCCTGTTCAAAAAGGGGGACCAGAGAGTGTGTGCCAATTACCGGGGTATCACACTTCTCAGCCTCCCTGGTAAAGTCTACTCCAAGGTGCTGGAAAGGAGGGTTCGGCCGATCGTCGAACCTCAGATTGAAGAGGAACAATGCGGTTTTCGCCCCGGACGTGGAACCATGGACCAGCTCTTCACTCTCGCAAGTATCCTGGAGGGGGCCTGTGAGTATGCCCATCCGGTCTACATGTGTTTTGTGGATCTGGAGAAGGCGTATGAACGGGTCCCCCGGGATTAACTGTGGGAGATGCTGCGGGAGTATGGGGTAAGGGGGTCTCTCCTCAGGGCCATCCAATCTCTGTACTCCCAAAGCGAGAGCTGTGTTCGCGTCCTCGGCAGCCAGTCAGTGTCGTTCTCAGTGGGTGCTGGTCTGCGCCAGGGCTGCGCCTTGTCACCAATCCTGTTTGTGATATACATGGACAGGATATCGAGGCGTAGTCGTGGTGGGGAGGGGTTGCAGTTCGGTGGTCTGAGGATCTCGTCACTGCTTTTTGCAGATGATGTGGTCCTCATTGGATCATCGGCCTGTGACCTTCAGCACTCACTGGATCGGCTGGCGGCCGAGTGTGAAGCGGCTGGGATGAGGATCAGCACCGCTAAATCTGAGGCCATGACTCATAGCAGGAACCCGGTGGATTGCTTACTCCGGGTAGGAAATTAGTCCTTAGCCCAAGTGAAGGAGTTCAAGTACCTCGGGGTCTTGTTCGCGAGTGAGGGTACGATGGAGCGTGAGATTGGCCGGAGAATCGGAGCAGCGGGGGCGGTATTGCGTTTGCTTTACCGCACCGTTATAACGAAAAGAGAGCTGAGCCGCTAGGCAAAGTCTTCGATCTACCGGTCGATCTTCGTTCCTATCCTCACCTATGGTCATGAGGGTTCGGTGATGACCGAAAGGGCGAGATCGCGGGTAAAAGAGGCCAAGATGAGTTTTCTCAGAAGGGTGGCTGGCGTCTCCCTTAGGGTGAGAAGCTCAGCCATCCGTGAGGAACTCGGATTAGAGCCGCTGCTCCTTTACTTAGAAAGGAGTCAGCTGAGGTGGTTCGGGCATCTGGTAAGGATGCCCACTGGGCGCCTCCCTTGGGAGGTGCTTCAGGCACGTCCAGTGGGGAGGAGACCTCGGGGAAGACCCAGGACTAGGTGGAGAGATTATATCTCAACTGGCCTGGGAACGCCTCGGGATCCCCCCGTCAGAGCTGGTCAATGTGGCCCGGGAAAGGGAAGTCTGGGGCCCCCTGCTTGAGCTGCTCCCCCCGCGACCCGAACCCGGATGAGCAGATGAAGATGAGATGAGAGGTTTCTCTATCCCGCCTCATCAATCTGAGGAGGAGGCAACAGCCCATCTCTTGTGCCCCGTACGCGCGCTTGCCTGTTATGTGAAGCGCACGGAGGCTCTGCACAAATCTCAACAGTTATTTGTGCATTACAGAGAACATTCCCGAGGCCTCCCCCAGACGAAACAACGGCTGTCACATTGGCTGTGTGATGCTATCACACAGGCTTATGTGTCAGTGGGGGCAGAGCCGCCTGAGACTATCAGAGCTCACTCGACCAGAGGAATGTCGTCCTCTGTCGCTCTGTAAAGAGGGATGCCTTTGGAGGATACCTGCACAGCAGCCTCCTGGGCTTCCCCATGCTCTTTTATTAGGTTTTACCTAAGAGACATGTCGCGCCTCTCTATGACACACTCAGTTCTTGGTGCTTTGTCAGAGTGAGTGTGATTGTGTGACTATTCCCCTAAACAATGTGAGGTGGAGTCAAATCTTCATGCTGAGAGCTCTTGTGACTTATCAGACAAATTAGAGCTGCTCGTTGATGACGTGCCGTTAGACGCATGAAGTATGTTATGCTACGTTTAACGCATGATACTAGCGCGTATGTAGCTGTGTTTCTGGTACTGATCGGGACCAATGAGGTATAGACTATATCGTGCTTCCCCCTTTAACCCAATAGCGATAGCCTTAAAAGGCGAAGCCTATACGACATAGAACGATAGTTACGTATTGTAACTCTAGACTATGATTATAGGCGCAGCCTTTTAAGTGTCGGCCTCATTGTCCTTTAAATAGCGGAAGAAAAGCTGTTTATTGGGAGCCGAACGTCCGCCGGCGCCCGCGTATATCTGCGAACTGCAGACGTAAATGAGGCCCACGGACGTGATTGAGGCCCACGCTGTTGGTGGGCAGGGATTACAAATTTTTCAGTGCTACGGCTCACGCCTAGGGATAACCCAATAGCGATAGCCTTAAAAGGCTGCTCCTTTACTCATAGAAACTAGAGTTACAATACGTAACTATCGTTTCAGACCGTTAAAATAGGGCCCACAGAGAGAAAAGACAGAAGGATTAAGGACTGTACAAAGGCATGCAATGATAAACCTAATGCCTGGTGAAAAACAGCCATTTGATTAATTATTTATATTGTTGCAAGCAGATATTGGTCAAGGGCAACAAATGTCCTGCAAATGTCGTACTAAAAGTGAACCTGTTAAAAATAGTCCATTAATATCCAGTTAAATGAACAATCGCTATGATGACAATTCATTTTATTGAGGCATGATTCCTAAAAAGTCTTCACAACCATAAGCAGAGATATATAAACAAAAATAATCAAAGTAATTAATATGGATGAAAAATGCGTACAGTATTAAATATGCTCCTCTGGAAAAATTCACAATAGTATGCAACATGTGCCATGATCATTGATAATTAAGATTTAATTTGTCTTACTAAAGTATAGGTTAAATGTAAAAAAATATATTAAAAAAAAAAGTTACAAATGAGAAAAAAAGAAAATACAAATATTGCAATATTTTTTAATGTAATAAGTGGTCCCATTGAAAACATGAATTCACAGCTCAAACACGTCCAGTCAAGCTAACTTTGGAATAAAATATTTTTGTATACAGAAATAAACATAATAACATAGAAACGTAAAAATAAGGTCAATTTACTGAGGCATGATTCCTAAAAAGTCTTCACAACCATAAGCAGAGATATATAAACAAAAATTATCAAAGTAATTAATATGGATGAAAAAATGCATACAGTATTAATTATGGTCCTCTGGAAATACACAATAGTATGCAACATGTGCCATGATCATTGATAATTAAGACTTAATTTGTCTTACTAAAGTATAGGTTAAATTTAAAAAAATTGATAAAAAAAAAAGTTACAAATTAATTGTCTGCATAGAAAGAAAATCCAAATATTGCAATATTTTTTAATGTAATAAGTGGTCCCATTGAAAACATGAATTCACAGCTCAAACACGTAAAGTCAAGCTAATTTTGGAAAAAAATATTTTTGTATACAGAAATAAACATAATAACATAGAAACATAAAAAATAATGTATCTTAAAATTGTAGTAATAAAAACATTTCCAATAATCAGCATATAAAACTCGAAATCATCCACCATTAAGTGGTTCGTTAAACACTACTATGTATATTCAAATGCATTGTTGTCTTGTTATTTCAGTGAAGAAACCCAAAAATTCTTCGCTTTAACTATATACGAGTTGCTTTAATAAGGAAAACCTAGCAGGTCATTTCATAAAAATTAAAGGGATACGTCGAGATATCTGATAATTGTCATTGGCATCTTACCCTGATTCAGACAAGTTTTTTTTATTAAATATTCATCCTTTGACTTCCAGAAGGGGAGTTTGCTAAATTATAATTTTCTCAATCCATTGACTTGCAGTGTTATAATTATATATCCAAAGATTTCCAAAGTGTTCTGAATAAAAATGAGCCATTAACATCACAACCAGATTGTAGTTTGTCCACAAACACACTTTTAGTTCAGCGCTATTTTTCGTCACTGATATTGGCTACCTGCGATCCAATTATATTATCAGCTGCTGGCTCCAGACGTTCGACGATGCTATAGCCAAACTTCTAGGGGGAGATGGTTTCCTGTTTTATTACAGCAGTATTTGTCCAGATTCTGAGAGAAATGCATTTGTGAGTGACAAGATTGAGGTTTCAGAAGAACATTTTAACAAATGTATTTCCACCCTGGCCAGCCTACTGCACTGGTTTGATTTATATCCTTTGTCTATGGACGTTGGTGTCCGGATGGGGCGTCTTAGCTTGTCTTCCTGCCGGACGCAGTAAAGGTTTAGTTTGTGTGTGCACTAGGATGGCATATTTTAAATCAGACCTCCAACACTATTAGCTGTGGCTGCACTCCGGTGACAGGGCTGTAGCAGAGTCTCCAGTTGGTGCTCACCGCCTTGGCATTGTCGCTTATGCAGACAGGTCCCGGTAACTCTTCTGAAGCAAGGGTGTAGTCTGGCCTGTCATCAGACATTTGATGTAAATCTAAATTCTGATTCAGGAAACTACATGGAGTGCCAGCCTCATAATAACAGTGCCAAAAATAGGGCTGAATTATTTATATTTGAGGACAAACTACAATCTTGTTGTAGTTACCGGCACTCATTTTTAACAAGCGACTATTTGGAACACATTGGTATGCTTTGGAAGGATATTCAGCATGTTTTCCCCTCACAGCAAGCACAATGAGTCTGCTGTAAGGGATTGATGAATTTTAAATGAAACAACTCGTCTGAATCTGGGTAAGAAAGGCAAACTCTGATTCACAGAATCTTGGGGTATCCTTTTGAGGATGCTTGAAGTAAGACTGGGCATAGAACAGGCAAGCAGCTATTTCGCTGCAACAGAAATACGTTCTGCTGTGGTGACAGAATTCTTTGCATTGTAGTATTTGAGGAGCTTCATCCATGCTGGACTGCATTCCAGCAGCTCTTGGTTTCCTGCATTATAAGAGAAGGGTCCCAAGTTACAATATTAGCCTCAAACCTGTAAAAAGGTGTTCTCTATTGAAATCAACGCAGAAACACATGCGCACGCATAAACACACACGTGCACAAACAAATCCACAAACCAACACACCTGCACGCTAGCACAAACCAATGCATGCACAAACATACACACGTTCATAAACACACGCACGCACAAATATACACATATGCACAAACAAAGATAAGGTGCTGGGGTTCTTTCTCACCAATGATGCACAACCCCTCTTTGGCCCTGGTGATGCCAACATTTATCTGGTTTGGATCGCCCACAAAGCCCACATGTTTTGATCGCCACTCTCGGCCCGCATCCTTTTGAATCTCCTCAGTTGGGAGAGACCGCACGGTGGATAAGATGACATAACGCCATTCACTTCCTGGAAAATACAACAACAACCAGTTCCCTGACTCATACTTTGATGTTCAGCCAGTTAGGTGCTTCAGCGCCAGGCCCCATGCTGCTGTTTAACTCAACCACATCTGTATTTTACCAACAACAAAGTAGTTTGTACTTTAGATTTAAATGAGCGCATGCTGTCATGAGGTGTGGGATTATAAGGGAGGAGCAGCAGAAGCTCAAAGTAGCCTCTCACCTTGGCTTTTGGAGATGGTGGAAACCAGGATTCTGCTCAGTTTCTTCTTTTGCAGAAGATTTTTTATTCCCCACACTTGGGAATTGTAAGGTGACAGAATCACAATACTTTCCTGCTCCACCTTGGCTTTCTTCACCAGACTTTCAGCAATTTCCACCTTTTGAAGCAACAAACGGATAAACAGACCCGTTAGCGAATCAAAGGATTATTTAAGAATCTGGTTGCTATAGAACAAAAAACTGAAACCTTTTGTGCTGCACAAATACATTATATATCATGTTGAGGTGTCATTATGGCACTAATGTGACCTAAGAGTATGATTCAAGTAAATCAATCTCAAGAAAATAGAGCTTGATTTACAATATTGACAAAGTAACTGGCAATCGTTTTCAGATCCTGTCTCATCCTTTCACTCTAGAAGTTCTGTTTGTCTTTGTAAAGCCAAATTAAAGAGTTTTACAGTTCCTGGCTGAGGAACGGTGTGCCTTGGTCTACTGATCTGGCGTTAACTTTACTCTGAGTGCTACCCTTGACTCCTATCACACATAATATAAATAATCTAAGAAATGTCCCCTGGGTACTATTAAAGAAGAAACACTTTACCACTTTCTCTTGCTCTGCAACATTTGCTTTGGAGTTCTGATTCCCTTTTTTTGTGCTCACAACCAGATTGATTTCCGTTCCGTTGATGTGTCCAAAAACAATTGTCTTTGGCTTCTTGTCGATGAGCAGAACACTCTTTGGCGGCATCACTGCAGTGATGAGACGATTTTCATAATATGCTTCGGATGGGAACTGGCATATTTCTTCATGCTTAGAAGGTGCATAGAGACAATTGATTAATGTTTAAAAACATTTATAGATAATATCACAATCCTAGATATAAAATTGCTACTTTTTTTACTACATACGATTTAACATGAAGGTACACTTGCATTATATCTCAGTCTATTGTGATTGATATGCATGATTACTCACCATTCTGTACTGAGTGACGAGCATGATTACTAACTCGCTCTGCATGGTACAGTAACGTTCAAACAGAGACGTCGACATGCCCAAATTTCCTACAAGCTTATTGTTGGTTATAGGTCGTAATTGTTTGTGGTCACCGAGAAAAACAACCTGGGATAAACAAATACATGAGAAGCATTGATTTTAAATGTATTTTTCTTCAGGCAAGTAAATGAACACCATGAAGATGCTATTAAGGAATTTTTGCATGCAGACGTTTTTGTAGGAATTTAAGAATCAAAGACACTTGTATCCGTGCCTGAATCAGTACATTTAGATAGACAAGTTATTAATGAATAGGAACAGTTCAATTGTACATTTGTCTTGAAGAAGTTTGTTGCATGTTATCCTGCTGCTGGTGAGAACATAAACTAAGAACTTGTGTGTTTAGTACTGCAGTTGGTAATGCTAATTTGAACCATCTCTTTCTCCAGGTGACTCAGCGCTGAGTGGAGAGCGATGGCTATTGCTTCGTCGGTGGATCTGTTAGTCCGGTATGCAAACTGGTGTGTGTCCAGGGTGGGGGAGTGACAGGCTTTGATGTGTCTCAAAACCAGTTTCTCAAAGCACTTGGTGATGACTGGGGTGAGTGCTACGGGGCGGAAGTCATTGAGGCTGGTAGTGGGTGACTTTTTAGGGATTGGGATGATTGTGGCAGATTTCAAGCAGGATGGGATGACGGCTTCTTCCAGAGACAGGTTGAAAATGTCAGTGAAGACCTGTGATAGCTGGTTGGCACATGCCTTGAGCACCTTCCCTGGTACTCAATCTGGGCCTGCAGCCTTCCTGGGGTTAACTGCACTGATCACCCGCCTCACGTCCTGTACCTCAAGAGTGAGTGGGGGGGTGCTGGATGCTGATGGGGGTTGTAGTGGTGGTTGGAGTGATGTGGCTGAGCGCTGTGTTTGAGACTCAATGTGGGCAAAGAAGCTGTTCAGCTCCTCTGCCAATGCCGCATCTGAGTCTCCGGGTGTCACAGCACAGCCTCTGTAATTGGTTATGGTCTGTATGCTCTGCCACACCTGCCGGGGGTTGTTGAGCTGTTCCTCTATCCTCCTCTTGTATTCTACTTTGGCCCACTTAGGTCGGCGCAAGCGGCGCTGTACAATGCTCTGTCACCTGATCTGAAGGATGAGTCACGGGCCCAGAGGAGCGTGCAGACCTGGCTTGTCATCCATGGTTTCTGGTTTGGGATCACCCGGATGAACTTTTCCACAGTGACATTCCCAATGCAGTACTTGATGTACAGTAAGACAGTACTGTGTCTACGAATGTAGCCAGGTCTTCATGGTAGAAGGCGATAAGAGGCAGAGAGAGAGAGGTCATGTTTCCCGAAGCTCCGCTAGGCATTGGAAAAAACTACTTAATTCATTGTTCAGATCTACTTTATTTTATTTTATTTAATGATCATAATACTTAACAATATATAGTTTGTTTCCGTCGACCTCCATCGCTCGATTCAACAATACATTTTGGCACTTTTTATGACTCCCGGATCAGACCGCAGAAAAAGCCTTGGACTTTCCTATCGCCAACATGCCTCTGTACTCGGATATCTCAGGCATGGAGACTGGGAAATGCACAGACTGCACTAAAACTACAACAGACAGTGGCTTTATTTGAAACGAGACTAGCAGCATTAGAAAAATGCAAAGGACTCCTCCAGGATACAGTGGCGATGGGTGAGTTTGCTGAGCTAACTCAGACAAATACACAACAAGATGATCAAAGCTACACTGTATCCTTCCCAAAGCTGGACAAGAGAGAGACAGTTCCAGCTGCGTCTCACTGGCACAGAGTCGGCGCTAAGCCAAAACAACATACCAAAGTGAATCAACAAGTTCACTCAATGCCAAATGCTAAGCTACCCAAAGCTAAAGTTGCATGTATCAGCCGGATTAGCCCGTCACTGAAGTTAACCCTGCCGCTGAAGATAACCCTGCCGCTGAAGAACCGGTTCCTGCCACTTCAAGAGTCCACGAACGCGCCTGCCACCCATGCACCCATGAGCCCCGAGATTTGTCCGGACGGACAGTGCGGACAGAGACGGAACAAGAACCAGTCGCCATGGAGGCGAGCTGCGC
>NC_079412.1:1951314-1956712 GCF_026213295.1 Gadus chalcogrammus | reverse complement strand
CAGTCTTCCACTCATCCCTCCCCTCAAGTAGGCCATGCTACTCTGGTGCCCTTGAGCAACTCACTTAGCCTAGTTCATCCGATGCGCCGTCCTCTCCGCCCTCCCCCCAGAGGTTCAGTATCGGTCCACCCGATCACTGTGGTCGTGTGTCGCACCGCCATCCCTTCTGGAGGACGGCGGTGAGGTCACAGTTTAACCACCGAGGGGAGGGGCTGAAGCCCCACTGTCCTGACTTCATGGTTCCACTGTCCTGACTTCATGGTTCCACTGTCCTCCATGGTTCCACTGTCCTTCATGGTTCCAGTGTCCTTCATGGTTCCACTGTCCTTCATGGTTCCACTGTCCTCCATGGTTCCACTGTCCTCCATGGTTCCACTGTCTTGACTTCATGGTTCCACTGTCCTCCATGGTTCCACTGTCCTCCATGGTTCCACCGTCCTTCATGGTTCGAGTGTCCTTCATGGTTCCACTGTCCTTCATGGTTCCACTGTCCTCCATGGTTCCACTGTCCTTCATGGTTCCACTGTCCTCCATGGTTCCACTGTCCTTCATGGTTCCAGTTTCCTTCATGGTTCCACTGTCCTTCATTGTTCCACTGTCAGTACGTTTACATGCACAGCTTAATCCGATTAAAGCCATAGTTCGACTATGCTCCTCAATCGGACAACTGCAATTGTCCGAGTATACATGGTGGTGAGAAAATCGATTCATTGGCCGAAGCATGTCATACCTCGGTACGATAGGTGTCGGTCTACCCATTTCAACTAGTGGCAATCCGGTTGACCTCTTCACGTCACTAGCAACAACAAACTCAGGCGGCATTCGAGAAAGATGTTTTCAGTAAACAGCTGTCAGTTCACTTCGGCTCCTCCGAGAGTCCGCATACGGCAACAATCCCTTTCTCCTCTATGTTGCGGTTCACTCTAGACTTCAGAGAGTCAAAGCCAAAGTTCCATTCCCCAAATTCCTTCTCCACCATGGCCGAGATAACCCCCACTCTTTACTTGATGCTGAAGTACCAGAGAGTCGGAGAACCCGACGCAGTCTTTAAGATTCATAATATCAGAGAATGTCCCCGTCAATTCGGCCGCGGTGCAATGAATTAATAAAGATTGTAAAAAAACATTTATTTTGAAAGATGTGCCCGAAGTTACTACTTACAACCAGCACCCAGACTGTAGTCGAGGAGTACAGGAGAGACGTTCCCTCCAGGGCCGATGTTCTCTCGGGGGTAACACCCTTCACTTTGACCGAACGTGGGTCTGCTTATAGGTCGGAATGAAGCGGCCACCGATTATTGACAGGCTGGGTACTTTATTCGTAGTTCCACTAACTTAACAGTACACGTTTGTGTAGCGTAGAAGCTTAGTGTATACTGAACACATGTTGATGATGATACACTTCTTTTAGGGGGTAACTACATTTGGCACGACATTTGCTTCCTCCATCTTCTTCGACACCTTTTTAAATAAATTGCGTCTCTCGTTTTTTCCGACCGCTACAACAACACGACTATCGTCTCCGTATACTTCTGGCTCACGGCCCTCGGAAAAGATCTCAATCATGCGCAGAATGCAAAATCAGATTCCAATCGAATTGCCTGTATACATGCATGCTTAATGCGACTATCAATCGAATAATCTAGAGGTCTTAATCCGACTATGAGTAACCCAATTCGATTAGATTTTAGTCAGACTAAGGTGTATACATGCATCTTACTAATCAAATCATAGTCGGATTAAGCCAATAATTCAATTTTCTTGAGTGTCATGTAAAGGCACTGAAGAGATTCATGGTTTCACTGTGATTTATATTTTCACTGGATGGATGGATGAATGGGTAGAACCATGATAAGCTTCCATGGTGTTCATGAGCAAAATGTGAAGGGGTTTAAAACACGTCATCACAAAATAACCCTTGACTCAGGGATTTGAACCTTTGCCACCAGGCTTGATGTGTAAAATCTTTGAGAGTTTAATGTAATATTAATATGAAATCTGCATCACATCTAAAATGCTAATAGCAGTTATCCCAACAGCCCAGCACTCGAATATGCAGACTGCCCTGGAAAACTGCACATCTGCAGATCTGGAAGACAGTGTGTGGGCGTTTGCTTGGGTGGGGGTTATTATTGCTCTTAGCATTGTCTAGGTTTCTACTTACGACGTGTGTGTGTGTGTGTGTGTGTGTGTGTGTGTGTGTGTGTGTGTGTGTGTGTGTGTGTGTGTGTGTGTGTGTGTGTGTGTGTGTGTGTGTGTGTGTGTGTGTGTGTGTGTGCGTGTGTGTGTGTGTGTGTGTGTCTGGATAATAAACGTAGTGCTAGAGCTTCCTTCAGTTTGCCCCCTCCAGGCGGTGTATTTTTGCGGTCTAAGACAGCAGCAGACAGCGAGGAAAATATTCTCTCTCTCTCTCTCTCTCTCTCTCTCTCTCTCTCTCTCTCTCTCCCTGATGACTGATCCGTGAACCCAGGGTGATGGCTGGCGAGCAGATAGATCTCTTTGAAAGCAGGCGCGAGATGCAAACGCACACACACACACACACACAGTCACAGACACATATACACACACACACACACACAAACACACGCAATCACATGCAATCACACACACACTACACACACACACACATAGACACACACACACGCACTCACACACACACAAAGACACACAAACACAATCACATACAGACACACACACATACAGTCAAACACACAGACATACAGGAGGATGTCAGCCTCATGAATAGATAGACATAAATCTAAAAACAAAGAGATTTACGGGCCAGACGTGTATGTGTGGATATGTGCCTGTCTTGTGTGTTGGGTTTCAGTAGCAGTCAGCACTCATCTCTGTCGGGCTTCATGGAACCTGATCGCGTCCCATCTTTTGTGTGGATCGCTGACTGGCAGCCATTGTAAACCAGCGGCGAGCCAAGGATGTCTGATCTGGCATGAAAGGTCAAACGGTGTTGCCGTTTTTTGCTCTGAATAGAGAAGCAGTGGATACGTTTGTGTGATGCATTGGCATCATGACACACAAACGCACAAATACTGAGGTCTCTACTCATGTTTAGCAAAGACTGACGCTTGAATCCATTAAACTACGAAATAAACGAAAAGAAAGCAAATTCGGGCAAAGTTTTGCTGTGTATGTATCAAAGCAGGATTGACACCAGGCATTGTCAAGCACTTAAAAATAGCACGTGTTAATGTGCTCCGTCTCTTTCCCTCCCAGGTCTGAGCGCTGTTGACGGGAACGGAGAGGCTGCTCACAAACAAAGCATCTGCATCTCTAAACGTAAGTAATATTCTCTTTTGTTTCTTCATATGTTGGATTCTGAGCGGAGGGTGTTAACATGGGAAGGCTGGGGGGGCTCAGACAGATGTCTTTCTGAGGGGCCCCCTCGCTTGTGTGTGTGTGTGGGGGTATGTGTGTGTGCGAGTTAATGTGTGTGTGTGTGTGTGTGTGTGTGTGTGTGTGTGTGTGTGTGTGTGTGTGTGTGTGTGTGTGTGTGTGTGTGTGTGTGTGCATCTGTAAATATGTGTGTTTGTGTGTGTGTGCGTCTTTAAATGTGTGTGTGTGTGCGTGTGTGTGTGTACACGTGTGTGTGTGTGTGTGTTTGTATGTGTGTGTGTGTGCATCTGTAAATTTGTGTGCTTGTGTGTGTACACCTTTTGTGATGAAGCATGAGGCTGACTTCAGTGGGCTTTTGAACAACACATCCTTCCCCCGATGGAAGAGAGAGAGAGGTTGGATAACTTAATAAGGAAAGCACTATGATATTATAGAATATCAAAAGGTTGGCTCATGTGTGTGTCTATTAGTGTGTGTTTGTGTCTTTTTTTGTGTGTGTTTGTTTGTGTGTGTTCATGCAGGCATATATAGCATCGGCCTGAAGCTATGTGGACAGCTACGGGTATCAATATTATTCATGTTTTCATCGTTGGATGTGTGGATGTGTGTGTGCGTGTACGAGGAGGGGGAGGGACAAACAGACAAAGAGATAGACGGACAGACTGACCGAAAGACAGAGAATTTGACAGAATGGGAAACAAGCCATCACTACTGAGATTCAAAGAGCCAGTACAGATTAACACACACACACGCACACACGCACACACACACACACACACACACACACACACACACACACACACACACACACACACACACACACACACACACACACACACACACACACACACACACACACACACACACACACACACACACACACACACACACACACACAATCACGCACACACAGTCCACATTAAAACCAGCTTTAATTCTCTGCTCTTCAGTCTCTTGTGTTGGCTAACAGGAACCATTAGCTGTCACCTACACCCCCCTCCCCCTCCCCCACCCTATAACACCCTTCAACCCCCCCGCACCCCCACCTCCATCACCACAGCACAATGGGGTTTATAAAAGGAAGAGCTAGGGATATGCCAAGGGCACATGTAAGCCAGTTCCTAAAAACAATTTTCACATTTTATTTACAATTTAGTCTTGTTTAATATTGCAGGAATGTGTGCCAGCTTTTATACGATGCACAAATGTGTGTTAGCTGTACTGCCTCAGTAAAATATGTTCAACCTCAATATGCATCTCATATTAATATTATGTTTTTCTAGAAAGAAGCATATATTTATCCACTATATCCATGACCCACAAACACCTCACCTCAGTATACTCACTATATGTGAAGGACTTTTAGTGTGTGTGTCCACTGGTTAAAGGACGTCAGAAACGGCGTTCTCAGGAAAGCCGTTTCTGTTTTGATGAAGACAACAGTTTGGTTTTGCTTTCTGTTTATTTTTCAATCACATGTTTTCAAAACGATCAATGTGCATGGTTTGTCCTTCCTACTAAACTGAAGGATACTGTGTATGCGTGTGTGTGTATTATGTTTGTGTGCATATGGTGTGCGTGCGTCCGTACCCTACATCTAGGTTATACACATGTTTCTGTGCATCTTGATAATTAACTCCACTGCATGTCACATCTCTTCTCATCCCTCTCTCTCACTCTCTCTCTCCCCTCTTTCCTCTTCCACCCTCATATCTTCCTTCACACTGTAACAGCAGAGAAACAGCATTAGGTGCTAGCCAGGGTCAATCACATTGCTTATTTTAAGCACCTCCCTCCTCCTCCCTCCTCCTCGCTCAGTAACCACCTCTCCACCGCAACCCAAGTGCTCAGAACACAAACAGAAATATGTTTGGCGACTTTACTTTCAGAACTTCTTTCAGTTATGTTTCGCAATCTTTCCAACAGATTTTTTAACTGGGTTAAAAATGGGCAGACGGCAGCGACGGGACATGATGTGTGTTCAGTCAGAAATTAGAAAACAAACACGTTTCTATTTATTTATCTCAGGGAAACCCTGTTTCCCT
>NC_079412.1:1888814-1946314 GCF_026213295.1 Gadus chalcogrammus | reverse complement strand
TCTCTCTCTCTCTCTCTCTCTCTCTCTCTCTCTCTCTCTCTCTCTCTCTCTCTCTGTCTCTCTTGTTCTCTATTTTATCATCTCAAATTAGTTTGCTCTTCCTCCATCTATTTCGATTTCCTTTGTTGTGTCTGTGCGCAGTGGCAGCAGTCACACACAATACACACAATACATACACTTGTGTATGTGGGTGTGTGTGTGTGTGTGTGTGTGTGTGTGTGTATATAAGTGTATGTGTGGGTGTGTGTGTGTGTGTGTCTATGTGTGTGTGTGTGTGTGTGTGTGTGTGTGTGTGTGTGTGTGTGTGTGTGTGTGTGTGTGTGTGTGTGTGTGTGTGTGTGTGTGTGTGTGTGTAGTTGTGGGGTCAGAGTCAGCCCTCCAGTGTTCAGTGGTCTAGAATCTAGAATAAATGGATGCTTGGGCCTGGCAGCAGTGTCTATGTGTATTAAAGTAGTGTCTGTGTGCATTAAAGTAGTTTGTGTGTGTGTGTGTGTGTGTGTGTGTGTGTGTGTGTGTGTGTGTGTGTGTGTGTGTGTGTGTGTGTGTGTGTGTGTGTGTGTGTGTGTGTGTGTGTGTGTGTGTGTGTGTGTGTGTGTGTGTGAGTCTATCTGTGTGATTTGGGTCTAGTGCTTAAGTGGGCAATTAAATATGTATAGTAGACTGAGCACAGCTGGGGCAGATGAAAGGAGAGCTTATCCTGCAGGGCTGGGGAGGCTGAGCGTTTGGCACTGAAGGAAAACCGTTTCAAAGCGTTGATGTAACGTTAACCTTGTTTCGTCTCAACAGACGCCAACTGAACTGTAGGTGCGAAACACTGAGGGACATACGTTGTTCCAGATTCAGTTATTGGCCCGAGATCCGCAGGCTGATCTGTTGCTTTTCCTTTCGTTTTGCATTCAGACTTAAACTATTCTGAGATGATTTGGTCTACGTCCTTTAGCAACATTTGACCTTCATCTATTTCCTTTTCCTCTCACTTCTTCCTCTGGCATGCCTTGCTTCTCTATATATGTCTGTCTCTCTCGTTCTCTCTCTTGGTGAATGTCAACTGGTCTCCTCTGTCTCTCGCCCCACAGTGAAACAGCCTCCCACCATCATAAAGCAGTCGCCTAAGGACTTCATTGTGGATCCCAGAGACAACATCATCATCGAGTGTGAAGCCAAGGGCAACCCCCAGCCCAGGTGAGTGCAATCACACACACACACACACACACACACACACACACACACACACACACACACACACACACGCACACACACACGCACACACACACGCACACGCACACGCACACGCACACGCACACGCACACTAGGGCTGTCAAAATTGCTCAAAAATGACATTCGAATGTTCGTTTGGAAAAAAATCACGAATTCGAACTATTCGAATATCTGGTTGCCTATTTTACGCAGTTGCCGTCAATATGTCAATAATGCGACAAAACCATGGTTCAAATTAGTGGGATATATATATATCCTATATATAGGGCGGCGGCTTCCTGCTGGGCATTTCCTTACTTTAAAACGAGGGACATCGCGAACAGACGGAGGCTCATTGACAAAGCAGTTAGGCGCTTGTACCGCGGGAGTGTTTTTTCACATTCGAATATTATGAGGGACATCGCGAACAGACAGAGGCTCACTCACAAAGCAGATAGGCGCTTGTGTAACCGAGCGTTGGCACTTAGATATTTATATGACAAGAATGACACAAGCGTGGAAGGGAAAATAGTCTCGTTTACTTAGTACCTATCAGAAGTCACCCAGTCACGGCGTGAGAGCTGGAAGGAATACCTATATCCAAGTACGGAAACCCCGAGGGGATAAAATACATTCGCTCTTCACAATACTAGTCTGTTACACTTGTACCGCGGGAGTGTTTTTTCACATTCGAATATTATGAGGGACATCGCGAACAGACAGAGGCTCATTCACAAAGCAGATAGAGGCGCTTGTACCGCGGGAGTGTTTTTTCACATTCGAATATTAATTTTCACGTTCGAATTCGCGTTTTTGGATGCATTTCGAACGAATATTCGAACTTCGAATATTCGTTGACAGCCCTAACGCACACACAACACCCAGACATACACGAACACACACACTCGTGCATACATGCACAAATGTGTAAATGTTTGTTTATGCAGGCATGCACATATTTAAACGCATTGCTTCACAGATCTTCACAGACAAACACAGACACACAAGCACACACACACACAAACACAGACAAATGCACACTTTGTAGGCCGTTGCTTACTATTGACATCAATTAACACTCTTTTGCAAGCATAGGGATGAGTTCACACACACACACACACACACACACACACAAACACACACACACACACACACATAAACACACACACACACACACACACACACACACACACAGTCAGACACACAAACACACACCCATACAGACACAGACACAAAGACACAGACACAGACACACACACACACACACACACACACACACACACACACACACACACACACACACACACACACACACACACACACACACACACACACACACACACACACACACACACACACACACACACACACACACACACACACACACACAGTCCTCTGTGGTTACATCATGAGGGTCTGTCCAGCTTGGGACAGTAGTCCCATTCACAGCTACATTGTTTGGTTTTCTGAGGGCAGATTGGCTTTCCATGACATACACATACACGCACGCACACACACACACACACACCCACTCACACACACACACACACACACACACACACACACACACACACACACACACACACACACACACACACACACACACACACACACACACACACACACACACACACACACACACACACTTTAGAGTGTGTGTGTGTGTTCACTTACAAATATACCCACATTGGCCCCATCCCAGGGCAGGCATTGTGATAGAATAATGTGCCCAGTTGACTATTCATGCCCATGCAACATTTAGCGAAAGGGATCGTTTGGTCATTCACTGCCAATCAGCCTCTCAGCGCCATGCACACCACGTACAGGCCGGCCCTGCAGGCCCATAGTGGCCCATTGTACCCTCGCCTAGCGCACTAACTACACAAGCTAGCCTCTCGTCTTGTACTGACGAGAACCCGCAGCGCTGCGGCCATCATCTGCCAGACATCTCCAATGTAAACCGCCAGCAGGTGAAATGGTTTAGGGAAACTGTACAGATTCTCTGAAATCAAATCAGACAATAATCCCCTCTGGTCTTCTGCACATTCCTCTTGTCTTTCACCGAAGGAGAAAATTGTTAGAACTTGCTTAACGCAAGTTAGTTAATTAGAGAGAGCATGTCAAACACAGGGGTCGCTCATTTCCTCTTCGACTTTGAGGTATTGAGGCTCTGGCCAGATGAGCTTTACTACTTGGGTCTGCTACCCATACCTTGGTTTATCAAAGTACAGACATATATCCATAGACCTGTAGTAGCCTTCAGATGGAATGACCTCGGCGCCATATTGGAGCCAAGACAAGTGACCAAGGGAGATGTAGTTTAACGGGATAAAACGCCCTTTAACGCTTATATTGGCAACCGATTTCAATATTATTATATTAATTCATCCTATATATATTTTATCTATACTTTTTTTTGGTCTCCACCTAGATCATAAAGCTTGAATGAAAACATGTTCTTTTTTTGGATTGAAACGTCTTTGTATGTCTTCACTGATCTTCAACATAGTAAGGTATTTAGTGCTACACAGAAGCTTAATGCTGAAGATCTCAGCCACCCAGCTAGTTAAAGTTCTCACCTGAACTGGGTTCCGGCTCGTTTTGGGACAAAACTCCCAAAAGGCACTTCAGTGTCTCTAAGGAACGTCCCAGACTTCGTATTCCTCAAGGAACACAGGTGACCTCCTCAACACTCGCTAGGAGGAGCCGGGGATCGAACTAGGACCCTTCTAGTGACCAGAAGCGTGTAACCCCCTGAGCCACATGCCGCCCATCACCTGGTGGTGCTGATGCTGCTTACTCTTCTCCTGGCAGGTTCACATGGCGACGGAAAGGGAAGTTCCTGAACACAGGGAAGGACCCCCGGGTGAACATGAGGAAGCGCTCGGGAACACTGGAGATCAACTTCAGGAGCGGCGGGCGCCCCGAGGACTATGAGGGGGAGTACCAATGCCTCGCCTCCAACGACCTGGGGGTGGCCGTGAGCAACAAGATCCTGCTGAGGGTCTCCAGTACGTACACACACACACACACACGCACGCACGCACGCACGCACGCACGCACGCACGCACGCACGCACGCACGCACGCACGCACGCACACACACACACACACACACACACACACACACACACACACACACACACACACACCCTCTGCTGTCCATAACTGTGTCCTCTCCTCCCCACAGAGGCCCCCCTGTGGCCCAAGGAGCTTCTGGAGCCGGTGTTGGTGTCTGAGGGCCATTCCCTGGTGCTGGCCTGCAACCCCCCCCCAGGCCTGCCCCCCCCCTACACCTTCTGGATGAACAGCGGTGAGCGACCCACAGACCTCCATCCACACTGAGCCAAACACAAACCCTACACCTTGTCCTAAGCCCTGGTTCCCATAGCCCAGGGCCCCATAGCCTTGGCCCCATAGCCCCGGACCCCATAGCCCAGGGCCCCATAGCCTGGGCCCCATAGCCTGGGCCCCATAGCCCCGGGCCTCTATAGCCCCGGGCCTCAATAGCTCCGGGCCTCTATAGCCTGGGCCCCATAGCCCCGGGCCCCATAGCCTGGGTCCCATAGCCTGGGCCTCTATAGCCCCGGGCCCCATAGCCTGGGCCTCTATAGCCCCGGGCCTCTATAGCCCCGGGCCCCAAAGCCTGGGCCCCATAGCCCCTGGCTTCCTTAACCCTGGCTTCCATAGCCCCAAGCTAATGAATTATACATTTAGTAACATGTATTTATGTTACTATATGCAGTGTTGCTATGTTGTTCTTTTATGTGTGTAGACAATCCTAGTTTAAGACAACCAGTCACAAACCAGTACAAATAAAGCCACATTGGTATTTACATAACTAATATATACATTCATGTCAAGGCTAATTACACAACTTTATTCACAGAATCACACCTTACACACACACACACTCACACCCACAGACACACAATAACACACTACTAACACACAGTGCTTTAAGGAGTTATGACTGGCTACCCATCGCTCCCCAGGGAAGGTTTCCCGGAACACCAAATGGCTTGTGTCAGTGATATCATGAGCACCCCAGCAGTGGCAGAGCGTTGATGATCGTCTATACGTTGTGTCAGAGTGATGACAGTCAACACTAGCCTGTAGCTCCCAACAGCCTTTACAGAGGGTGACACATCCACGGATAATCCAGACGGATGAACCGGGTTCACACTAGGCACCACAGCTGACATCGTACACCGTCTTCAATGGTAGATCGACTGCATTTAGTAGCGTGGCTGCTCAAAGGGCTTTACAGTTAGGGCCTCACATTGACCCATCCATGCACCAATCATACACACATTCACGCCCCCTTCATACCCCAATTATAAACACATTCATTCTACCATTCAAACACATTCATACATTCATGTACACATTCATACACACATTTACAGATTCATACACACAATCATACATTCACACACCCATTCATACATTCACACACAGAAGGCGGTGTCAGCCATGCGAGGCCAAAGCCAGCTCGTCTGTAGCTGTTAGGGTGAGGGGTCTCGCTCAGGGATGCCTCCACACTTCACGAAAGGTCAAAGATAGGTCAACAGCTCAGCTGATGACCGTAGTTGTGGAGTCTAACACAACAAGATTCTAGTCTGAAATTAGCTTTGCTACTGAAGTGACATGACATTTTTCTTGATTCTTGTTTAAACCAGTAAACTCTCTCTTGACAGCCCTCTTAATAATCAGTGTGTCTAATACTAATATAATATGTCAATATGTCAATATCATCAGTGGATTAAAATATGTGTGTGTGTGTGTCTCTCTCTCTCTCTCTCTCTCTCTCTCTCTCTCTCTCTCTCTCTCTCTCTCTCTCTCTCTCTCTCTCAGCCATGATCCCCATCCCCCAGGACAGGCGTGTGTCCATGGGTCTGAACGGAGACTTGTACTTCTCCAACGTTCTGGCCAAGGACGCCCACACCGACTACAGCTGCAACGCCCGCTTCCTGTTCACACACACCATCCAGCAGAAGAACCCCTTCTCCCTCAAAGTCCAGAGTGGTAAATACACACACACACACACACACACACACACACACACACACACACACACACACACACACACACACACACACACACACACACACACACACACACACACACACACACACACACACACACACACACACACACACACACACACCCTGAGGTTAAACTAACACTGTTCACACAGTCCAGGAGAAACCCTTCTCTCAGGATACAGAGTGGTCAGCACTATACACATGACTGCCAGGAGCTCTGCCCAACATTTAATTTATATATATTCTATTCATATTTTATTGGTTACAAATAAAATATATATTGGTTGGTGGACTCTTGGTTCTACAGTTTTGTATTGAGTTTCAATGTTGTATTTTGTAGTTCGATTGTTTTCAATTCTTTAAGACATACTTAAAGGGTTGGATTTTATAAAAAAAACATTATTTTCCCATGATTATTATTAATATTATCATTAAGGGATTCTGTGAAAGAAATATACATATTGTGTGATCTTTATTCATGTAAACTGCCCACAACCAGGACACTATGCACACAAAGAGCAGTGAAACACATCCACCCTGGTCACATCCCGGAGAGATCATGTGATTATTCTTCCTCCTTTGTTCCTCTTCTCTCAACAGCTTACTCCCTCCATATGAAATATGATATCACCCCATCTAGAGGCCACGTGTTGACATGACATGCTTTGCTTATTTTTTTTGGTTTGTACTTTCTGGGTTGCTCCACAGAGGTGCTGAAGGAGAGTGAAACATGTTTAGTTGTAATACAATGCCTTCCTGGATGTTCCTATTCATGCGGTTCCCGTCGGGGATGGTAACCTGTGTGGTCTGGGGCACGTATTGTGAGGAGGGGTCAGATATACAAAAAGGGGCGGAGCAATGACCCCCCCACTGTGTCCGTTACCTGTGTTTTCAGCGGAGCCGTATAATGACACTTCCTCTTACAACTCCTCTGACCCGTATGGTGGTGAGTGACTTCCTGTCCGGGCGGCTTCCGCTTTCTGTCCCTCTGTCCTGTTGCCAAGCTAACACACTCCGCCCATGCGCTTATGAGACATGATATCAACTCACAAATGTGTCTTAGAGTCTTCGAATAACTGAATTAACCAACACTGTACTGTCTTTAGAGCACCAGCACACCCTCGTTTCTAACGTGTCCTAGGCATCATCTAACCCTAGCGAACGTGTATTTCAGTCAACGGTGAAACAGAACAGACAATAAACACGAGCTATCCCATGCAGAGCGACATAGTGAGGTTACTCTGTCAGTCTTATAGTAATGGCTGAACCTTGAGTTTGATTTAAGCTATACTTCTGTCTTTTGTGGAAGAAAACCGTGACAATTATTGTACGTGCCTTAAGGCCTGTTCTGGGAATTAGATCTGGAAAAGGTTAGAAAAGCAAATTATAGAAACCAAACGTGGGATGTGTGTGGGTGTTTGTGTGAGTGTGTATATAAGTGTGTGTGTGTGTGTGTGTGTGTGTGTGTGTGTGTGTGTGTGTGTGTGTGTGTGTGTGTGTGTGTGTGTGTGTGTGTGGGGGTGTGTGTGTGTGTGTGTGTGTGTGTATGTTTGTGTGTGTGTGTGTGTGTGCACGTGCACACTTGATATGTCCCAGATCTGTCAGGAACAGTAGCGTGAGAGGTTGATGTGAAAGAGGTAAAGCGGTTATGGGAGGAGGTCCATGCTGGATCTTCATGACTCCACCTCGGCCTCCTACATAACCAGGCTGGGCGACGTTAGGCTGCACAGACCAAAGCCATTTGACTCACTGGTAATTGGACAATTTAATCATCATCAAATGAACAGCCATTACCCTTTTTAACCCCCCCCCCCGACACACACACACAGAGTGATGGGCCTTACCTCTAGGGCAGTGGCCTGACGGGCACATGGCTCTATGGGGACAGAGCTGCAGGGAAAGTGGCAGCATATGTTCTGCTGCCCAGGGGGCGGGCGGAGGGCCCTGGAGAACAGGGGATTTGCACCTCAAGTGGGGGCCAGGAGGGGGCTTACAGGGTCAGAGCAGTCCAAACACGCAGGGAGACACTGCTGGGAGCGCATCAGTGGTAAACAATAACAACACATGAATATTCACTCTGCTTTAATGGCGCCAGCGTGGGGAGAGTCATACATCAGAGAGTATGTAGATTGACTCCATGATCACCCTCTGGCGCGTGCACTGAATGTGTGTGTGTGTATGCGTGTGTGTGTGTGTGTCTGCGTGTGTGTGTGTGTTTGAGTGCGTGTGAATGAATGTGTGTGGAGCTGAGAGAGAGTTGCAGTATGGTTTTGACAGCTGCCATCACGTGTGGGACTCACACATTTACGGCGCACACTCACACACACACACACACACACACACACACACACACACACACACACACACACACACACACACACACACACACACACACACACACACACACACACACACACACACACACACACACACACACACACTCTTCGCTCTTATTCCCTCACTTCCTTTCTACCTTAAAATTCCCATAAATGTGCCTCTCCTAATTGTACATTTAAGTGAGTCCAGCTGTCTTTACCCTTATGATGCTAACAAAAGAACAGCATAAGCTGTATGTGTTTGTTGCCATGGCCACAGGTTTCCAGGATGTGGGCTGTGTTGCCGTGGCTACCGTCCGTGCCCACGGCATACATAATGTCCCCTGGCGGTGGTCCCTGCTAATCCCCTTCTTCTCCTCCTCTCTCTGCTGTTGCTCAGGATATCTCTAACAATGAGCCCTCTCGCCCACGTCTGTCTGTTTCTGCCGGCCTTTGGTGCTGCTAACAGATGCTTGAGTCCCGTGTAGATCTGCATCACAAAGGAAGACCGGCGACAGACTAACCCTGGGCTCCTTCTTACAAGGCTTCTGCTGTTAAACCGTGTTGGGATGTTGACCATCCCTTTGTAGCAAGGCTTTGATCTTAGCCATCAAATGAGGGTCAAGAATCTATTTAAAGAGAGCAGAGTCATGAGAATCAAGAGACGATTTAAAAAACACTATAAAGCAACATTTGCTGCCTGAATCTCACACGGGCTGGTTCAGTTCTCTTGGCAGTGTGGACCAAACAGTGGAGCTCACAACATGACTATAGCTCCGTCATGACTCTGGTTTCATTATCAGGGAGGGAACTGCACTACATTAGCTTTCCAATGTCTTGACTAAAGAGAGTTCATTTGAAAGGACCAGGCCCTGAAATAATAACGTTTTCATGAAGCTTACAGAGCTAACATCTTGACAGCAGTCCTGGCCATGCTGACCAACTGTTCTTCTGTGTTGGCATTGAACCAGAGGACCACAAGTGACTCATTACCAGGAGATAATGCCCCCCTCCCCCCCCCAGACACACAGGCTTAAACAGCCTTAAATCAGCCTCTGAAGCATGAGAAGGTCCTGGAGCAGTTCCAGTAGTGGGGGAGCCGTCTCGTCCGCCAAACGTCCCGCTGCCGAAACCTTAGAGCGTTGAACTGCACAGTCTTTAATACCCATGATGCCTATCTCGCCATCGGACCAAAGGAAGGTCTAGATTAACCAGACCAGCTGCTGTTGTAGAAGAAAAGCCTCCGCTCATCACTAATATCATGTCTGTCGCTCGTCTGCAAGACTTAGACATACACTTCGATTTGTTTCATCTCAATGTCTCATCTCTGGTGCTGATGGAAGAGGCTGACTGTGTGTGTGTGTGTGTCTGTGTGTGTGTTCCCCCCCAGGCCGTAGGATCCCAGAGTCCATGCCCACCTTCCTGTCTCCGTCTGGGAGCGAGAGCTCCAAGATGGTGCTGAGAGGACAGCAGCTCCTGTTGGAGTGCATCGCAGCTGGACTGTGAGACACACACACACACACACACACGCACACACACACGCACACACACACACACACACACACGCATGCACGCACGCACGCACGCACGCACGCACGCACGCACGCACGCACGCACGCACGCACACACACACACACACACACACACACACACACACACACACACACATGCACACACAAACACATTCACACATACACATAAACAAACAAACCAACGCACAATCACAAACAGACAGACGCACATGAACACACACAAAATGCACGCCACACACACAGTGTAGTCCGCTTTTACTCTTGATATACCGATAGTATTAATAAGAAAGTAAGTAAAAACTTTATTATCTCTAAAGGGGGAATGTGGTTGCCACGACACGGAAAAAATCATGTGATATATATTTAATGTAATCTAATATTTCACCCTAACATTTCCTGTCCTAACCACATCTACCCTCAGCCCCACCCCCAGCATCAAGTGGTTCAAGAAGGGCGGCGACCTGCCCGCCCAGAAGGTCAAGTTCGAGAACCACAACAAGACACTGAAGATCGTCAGCGTGTCGGAGGAGGACGCTGGCGAGTACGTGTGTCTGGCCAACAACCACGTGGGAGGCATCCGCCACAACATCCACGTGCAGGTCAAAGGTGAGGCAGGACGGGGGGTGGGCGTGGCCTGAACGCGGAACATACCTGATGGTTCAGTACTTTATTTGTCCCAAAAGGGAAATGTGGCAATGACACAAATACAACAGATAAAAAGACAAGAGACAAAACAACGTCACCAAATACAACTAAAAAATTTATAAAAATAAAATACCACTGTTCGTTAATACAATTATATTCCATTTAATTCTCAAACAAAATAAAGCGCTTTAGTGCTATTTGAAAGTGCTGTCAAGATTTAGCGCTTGTTAAGTGCATTTATTGCACAAGGAATATGTGAAATAGCCCAACCCTAATGTGTGTGTGAGCGGAGAAGCGGGCCAGGGGGACAGTGGGTGCTGTGCTGTTTGAACACCGTGTCCCTCCCCCAGGGGCCCCCTACTGGCTGGACAAGCCCACCAACCTGGTGCTGGCGCCGGACGAGAACGGGCGGCTAGTCTGCCGGGCCAGCGGGAACCCCCGGCCGCAAGTCCAGTGGCTGGTGAACGGGGAGCCGGTGGAGAGTGAGTGGTTCCTGTCTGTGTTGCACCACACATCTACCTTCCTTTCCCTTACATATACCCTCTCTATAGGTTCATATACCCTCTCTATAGGTTCATATACCCTCTCTATAGGTTCATATACCCTCTCTATAGGTTCATATACCCTCTCTATAGGTTCATATACCCTCTCTATAGGTTCATATACCCTCTCTATAGGTTCATATACCCTCTCTATAGGTTCATATACCCTCTCTATAGGTTCATATACCCTCTCTATAGGTTCATATACCCTCTCTATAGGTTCATATACCCTCTCTATAGGTTCATATACCCTCTCTATAGGTTCATATACCCTCTCTATAGGTTCATATACCCTCTCTATAGGTTCATATACCCTCTCTATAGGTTCATATACCCTCTCTATAGGTTCATATACCCTCTCTATAGGTTCATATACCCTCTCTATAGGTTCATATACCCTCTCTACAGGTTCATATACCCTCTCTATAGGTTAATATACCCTCTCTACAGGGTCATATACCCTCACTATAGGTTCATATACCCTCTCTATAGGGTCATTTACCCTCTCTATAGTTTCAGATACCCTCTCTACAGGGTCATATACCCTCTCTACAGGTTCATATACCCTCTCTATAGGGTCATTTACCCTCTCTATAGTTTCAGATACCCTCTCTACAGGGTCATATACCCTCACTATAGGTTCATATACCCTCTCTATAGGTTAATATACCCTCTCTGACTAGTGCCATAGGACACTGTGTCTCTATGAGGGGCCCCTCAGTGCAGACTGGTACCATAGGACACTGTGTCTCTATGAGGGGCCCCTCAGTGCAGACTGGTACCATAGGACACTGTGTCTCTATGAGGGGCCCCTCAGTGCAGACTAGTACCATAGGACACTGTGTCTCTATGAGGGGCCCCTCAGTGCAGACTGGTACCATAGGACACTGTGTCTCTATGAGGGGCCCCTCAGTGCAGACTGGTACCATAGGACACTGTGTCTCTATGAGGGGCCCCTCAGTGCAGACTGGTACCATAGGACACTGCGTCTCTATGAGGGGCCCCTCAGTGCATACTGGTACCATAGGACACAGTGTCTCTATGAGGGGCCCCTCAGTGCAGACTGGTACCATAGGACACTGTGTCTCTATGAGGGGCCCCTCAGTGCATGTAAGTACCTTAATGGTTTGATGCTGCTGCTCTGCTGGTTTGACTCATTGCCCCCCCCCCCCAGGCTCCTTGCCTAACCCCAGCCGTGAGATGATGGGGGACACCATCATCTTCCGCTCGGTGCAGATCGGCAGCAGTGCTGTGTACCAGTGCAACGCCTCCAACCAGCACGGCTACCTGCTGGCCAATGCCTTCGTCAGCGTCCTGGGTGAGTGGGCCTAGTGCGTGGGTGGGTGGATGGGGGTCTCTGTGTGTGTGGGTGTGTGTGTGTGGGTCTGTGTGTGTTTGTTTGCATGACATTGCGTAATGCTGCGTCAGTGCTGTTACTCAGGGGCCCTGACTCGTGCGTACAGGAAAATCATGACAGGGTCGGACTGAGCTCCATCGATGACAACACAGAAACGCTGTGTTTGGCATTGGAGTCACACTGGGGACAAGGGGCTGGGCCTCCTGCACAGAGAACGAAGAATAAATGAAAAGAGGCAGGAAGCCAGACTGTTTCTGGAAAGCACGCAATGAATACTGAGGCCATTTGATCCTTCCCCGAGAATCGACTGTGAGATGGTTTGCGTCATGACATTCCTCAGCAGGTTAATCATCTGTCTCTTTTGTTGATTTGTGTTTGTAGACATGGCCCCCAGGATACTGGGTCCCAAGAGCCAGCTGATCAAAGTCATCGAGAACAACCGCACCTTCCTGGACTGTCCCTTCTTTGGCTCGCCTCTGCCTGATCTGCGCTGGTGAGCACTGCTCTCTCACTGCTCTCTCTCTGCTCTCTCTCTTCACTCTCTCTGCTCTCTCTCTGCTCTCTCTCTGCCCTCTCACTGCTCTCTCACTCTCTCTCTCTCTCTCTCTCTCTCTCTCTCTCTCTCTCTCTCTCTCTCTCTCTCTCTCTCTCTCTCTCTCTCTCTCTCTCTCTCTCTCTCTCTCTCTCTCTCTCTCACTACTCTCTCTCTCTGCTCTCTCTCTGCTCTCTCTCTCTGCTCCCTTTCAGAGAGGAAGGACTCCCTGTAGTTGGGCTTTGCCTTCTGTAGTTTTTAAATCAGCCATCGACCCTCAAGGTCAACTCCCTGTTATTAACCGTAGCCAATCAAATTCGTTCCTCTTTCTTCAAAGGAATGTGAAATGCATTTATTACAACATAATAAGAAAAGCCAGATCCAAATTGAGAGTGTGTGTTGAGAACCAAAGCATTCCCCATCATATCTGCGAGAGTATGCGGTGGTCCCTTCTCACGGCCCCCCGCCGTACGATGCTGTGTGTCCCAGGTTTAAGAACGGCCAGGGCAGCGGGCTGGACGGGGGCCACTACCGGGTGTACATCAACGGCACCCTGGAGATCAAGCGGGGCGCGGACGGAGGACGAGGGCACGTACACCTGCGTGGCCAGCAACATCATGGGCACCGTGGAGAACCAGGTCATCCTGGAGGTCAAAGGTCAGACAACAGCAGCACCCCTATTGACGCCACACCAAAGAACAAGCATTAGGGAAGAGGAACGTAAAGGGATATGTTGTCAGATGATAGATGTCAGTAGATTGGCGTATAACTGTCTTATCCTCACATTACGCACTTACTGTATGTTGTACGTCCCGGCACTTAATGTACACACGTATCGAAGTCATACTTAGTTATAGTACTTAGTTGTGTAGCATCTTATCCTAGCTATATTCGTTGTATACAGGGAATGGGTTCACCTAGCGAATTTAAGTGCTTTGCACTTGGTTCTATCAACATCCTTACTGTACCGAGAGTGAGCCCTTTTCTGACAAATCTACTTATTGTAAGTCGCTTTGGATAAAAGCGTCTGCTAAATGCCCTAATTGTAAATGTTATCCAGATGAGTCTGATGTCCACTCAGACGAGTTGTTATTTTCCTATTCCTCATTGTGTGAGGGGAGTTCCCTGGGATTAGCTGTTAGCCGCCTCCATTGACTTGCAGGGTGACAGTAGCCTCGCACCATGTGAGGAGAAATCCCTATGAATTACTGTCCAAAGATTTCCATTGTGTTCTGAAGAGTTGCCTAATCAACATGACTGCCTAACACAACACGACAATGTTCAAATGAGTGCCTAATCATCTGTGTTTGTAGACAAACTTAAATCATGTTGTGTTGTAACTGGCACTCGCTTGAACAAGCGACTACTCCCCGTCCGGAGTGTGTGTGTGACTGAACCACCTACCTTCACACACACACCAGAACCAACGCGCATCGTGCGGGGGCTGGAGCACCAGTCGGCCTTCAGGGGCTCCACGGCGCGCTTCGACTGCAAGGTCAAGTCCGACCCCAGCCTGCCCGTCACCGTGTCCTGGCTGAAGGACGACAGCCCCCTGTCCCTGGGGTGGAGGTACGTAGCCCCCCGCGGGCCATCTGAGTGTGTAACCACCTGTCCTCTGTCCCTGGGGTGGTGGTCCGGAGGGTGGCCCCCCCGGGGCCCTCAGCTTCATGAAGCCACCCCTCTGAGTGTGTAACCACCCGGTCTTCTGTCCCAGGCTGAGGAGAGACGAGGAGTCTCTGTCCATCCCCAACGTCAACGAGGGCGACCAGGGTGTGTACACGTGCACGGCCCAGTCGGAGATCGACCAGGACGTGTCGTCCGCCCGCCTCACCGTGCTAGGTGCCCTGGGCCTCAACACTCTCCAGCGCTACACCGCTCTGCACCAGCACACGCTTCGTGACATAGTGGAGGATAGATTGAGGGAATGGACTGCACCACTTATCCACCTTCCCTTCCCTTACGTATACCCATAGGGGTTCATATACCCTCTCTATAGGGGTTCATATTCCCTCTCTATAGGGGTTCATATAACCTCTCTATAGGGGTTCCTTCATATACCCTCTCTAAAGGGGTTCATATAATCATACACAACGTAAGGTTATGGTCGGTCAAAGATCAGAGATACATTTTGTTATGCCAGGGGTTTCAAATACCTCTATGGTTTGGTGTAGTTCAGTGTAAGGATCTGATGTGCTGTTGATTATTTCTATATTTCCCTCAATTATTCATGTAGAACTATAATCTCACACACACATGCACAAAAACAAGCATACACCCACACACCTACAGCCATTGCAATATGTCCCTGGATATTGTAAATTATGCTCTTCCATTTGAGCACATCTCGTTCCAGGTCCAGTTCTCTTCTATGAAACTAACATTTGGACTAATAATGCCTAAAATGTCCCACTAGTGAAACCTAACTAATCGTCTGTATTCTCTAATGATTTTGCACTGTCCTTTTCACACTATGCCTCAATGGCCCTACGTCACCAGAGTATAGCAGTAGTAGTAATAGCAGCAATACCAGTAGTTTGCATGCAATACAATATTGTAGTACTATTTAGCAGTAGTCCGATTGATTATGTGCGTAGTGTGAACTATAACCCAATCCAAGCTAGATTTAACCTTGCTGATTGGCTGGTAGACTAACCTGTGAACTTTAACCTTTCCCCCGCCCTCCCCCTTCCCTGACAGAGGAAGTCTCCTTCAACCCCTCAGTATCTAGCGCCTTGCCCCCAGGTAAAAAACAGGGCTTCAAACGTGTGGATGCTTCATTCACCATCTCCTGCTTTCCTCTTATTAGTTATTCTGTCACTGTGTTCTTTCTCTCATTCTTTGGAGTTTGTGTTCCACTCTTTCTCATCCTTCATCGTTTCAATAGACCCTTCTCGTCGTCACACCAACTCAGCTTCACTCATAACACCACTGAAATGAGTCACTTATATGATATGTGCTATTCATGTCCCAGGGAGCAGGTTGAGACTACACTAGTGAAGACAGGTCTCTTAATGTACCAGGGAACAGCTTGGGACTACACTAGTGATCTAGTGGTCTACTTGTCTGCCCTGGTTCATAGAACAGACCCCAGGTCAGTCTTATGAGTCACACCTGTGTTTTTCCTACGATGACAGCGCTGGTAAGGGTCTGCGGTCTCGGCTGTCCTCCTCATGATAAGCCCAGCCTCTGGACACCTACCATATGAGGCTGGGGAGGTGACATGATTGGTTCAGGTCGTAGAGAGTGACCAACGTCTGAGGTAGTTATGAATGTGCATTAGGATAAGTTTTGATCACTGTAGGAATGAAGATAGATAGATAGATAGGCTTTAGGCTTTAGGTCCAGATTGGTTGAAGCAAGTCCTTTCCGCTTGTCCAGATGACATCGTTCCCAACAGAGTCTGGTCTGTGGGCTGATGCTAGATATTATCATATCATTCTGTCTTTCTCACCCTCCTTTTATTATCCCTTTTCCTCCCATTGGTTCACTAATTACCTCATTTTTTACCCCCCCCCAAACCCTTGTGTGTTTGTGCATCTGTGTTTGCAAACATATATGTATGTGTGTGTGTGTGTGTCTATTTTTGCATGTGTGTGTATGTGGTTGAGTATGAGTGTATGAGTGTGTGCGGATCTATGCGTGTGTGTGTGTATGTGTGCGTTTGTGTGTCTGTGTACTTGTATGTGTGTGTGTGTGTCTGTGTGTTTATTTGTGTGCATGTGTGTGTGTGTGTGTGTGTATGTGTGTGTATGTGCATGTGTGTGTGGGCTTGTGAGCGTGTGTGCGTGTGTCTGTGAGTGTGTGTGTGTGTACAGCCCCTCTGATTTGTCTTGCTCCCCCCAGACCGCCCGGACCCTCCGATGGACCTGGACCTGTCCGACCTGGCGGTCCGTAGCGTTCGTCTCACCTGGATCCCTGGAAACGACCACAACAGTGTCATCACCCGTCAGTACACACACACACACACACACACACACACACACACACACACACACACACACACACACACACACACACACACACACACACACACACACACACACACACACACACACACACACACACACACACACACACACAGACACACACACACACACACACACACATCACAATCACACAAAGCATAGATACACATGCACATCTCTGCAAAAATGCACAGCATGTAATATTATCCTAATGTTAATTTATTCCCTGTCTCCCCCCTCCCTCCCTCTCTCTCCCCCCCTCCCTCTCTCCCTCTCTCCCTCTCCCTCTCAGAGTTCCTGGTCCAGTATGAGGAGGATCGCTGGGAGCCCGGCTCTTGGCAGAATCTGACCAGCTACCCCGGGGACCTGAACTCGGTCATCCTGCAGCTCTCCCCCTTCATCAACTACCAGTTCCGGGTCATCGCCATCAACTCAGTGGGGCAGAGCGCGCCCAGCCACCCCTCGCCCCGCTACAAGACCAGCGGCGCGTGTGAGGCTCATAGCAGTTACCGTGATCAACGGTCCATTAGTCGTCCATGCAGCATCAAACCCCTTCCTGTGGGGAAGGTCGCTCGCCCGGAGAGTGAGGGGGAGATCAGGGAGTAATGGGGGTGTCTCTGTGTTTCCAGCACCCGACGTCATCCCCAGCGGCCTGCAGGGGTGGGGCACCAAGAAGAACAACATGGAGATCAGCTGGGAGGTGAGACAGGCTGAGAACAATATGAGATCAGGTGGAGGTGAGACAGGCTGAGGACAAGATGAGATCAGCTGGAGGTGAGACAGGCTGAGAACAATATGAGATCAGGTGGAGGTGAGACAGGCTGAGAACAAGATGAGATCAGCTGGAGGCGAGACAGGCTGAGACCAAGATGGGATCAGCTGGCGGTGAGACAGGCTGAGTATCAGAACAATATGAGATCAGCTGGAGGTGAGACAGGCTGGGTAAACCGAGAACAAAATGAGATCAGCTGGGAGGTGAGACAGGCTATCTAGAGATACGCTGTTCTGAACCCTCTTCTTAATTAATTTTATGTTATATGATCAGTGTCTGATCTTGTGTTTCAGTGCGTACAGTGAATCTGCTGCTCTGATTTGTTTTGAGGGCCACTTGTCCTTTGGTAGTGCTTTAGCTAGGTTGTGAGGACCTGATTGGTCTGCAGATTCTTCTTCTGCAGAGTGTTTTTATTTTTATTGCCAATGTTGAAAAAACTCACATGGCGTTAAAGTGGTCTGTCCTTAACTCTCTAACCTTAAGGAGCTCTGTCCTTAGCTCTCTAACCTTAAGGAGCTCTGTCCTTAACTCTCTAAACTTAAGGAGCTCTGTCCTTAAATCTCATGGCCTTAAGGAGCTCTGTCCTTAACTCTCATGGCCTTAAGGAGCTCTTAAATGCCCCCCTGCCCCCCTCCCCTCCGGTGACGCCCTGTCCCTCTCCCCCTCGGTGCAGCCCCTGCTCAACGTGGAAAGGAACGGCCCCAACCTGCACTACCAGCTGTGGTGGAGGAGGAAGGACACGGGCGAGGCCTGGAGCAACGTGACCACGACGGGCTCCAAGCACGTGGTGCACGACACCGATACCTACGTCCCCTACGAGATCAGGATCCAGGCACTGAACGACCACGGCGCCGGACCCACCTCCAACGTCGCCACAGGATACTCCGGGGAGGACAGTGAGTTGGGGCCGTCCCGGGAACACGAGGCCGGGAAAGAACGGGAAGGGGAGGGAAAGGGAGGGAAGGCGAGTGGAAAGAGGAAGGGAGAAGGAGAGGCTTTGAGAAGACGTGTTCTAATGGCAGCCCTCCGATGTCCCTCAGAGCCCACCGACGCCCCCACCAACCTGCGCGTGTCAAACGTGGACAGCACCTCGGTCACCATCCACTGGAACCCGGTGGACCCCAGCTCGGTCATGGGGGAGTTCAAGGAGTATAGGGTAACACACACACGCACACGCACGCACACGCACATGCTCAGACACGCACACACGCAGGCACACGCACACAGCCCATGTTCAGACGCGCACATGCTCACATACACACACACGCAGGCACACGCACATGCTCAGACGCACACACACACACACACACACACGCATGCACGCACGCCAATGGCAACAAATACAATGTTACATATAAGCTAGGTCAGGACTTTGTGTAAATGCTGTGTCCTCTAGACCCCAATGTGATTCCAGGAATATACACAATTAACAATTTATTCATTGACCAGAATAAAACCTTTTATAGAGGACAATTCCCTTGGTCCATTGACTCAAATGATGGATGCGTTTTATCTTCAGAAACGTTGTAGTTCACATATTTATTATGGCGTGAATAGCAGCAGTACAAGGTGATAGAATGCAGGTTTGACTCCCGTCCAAACGGACAAACAATATTTTACATTTACATTTAGGGCATTTAGCAGACGCTTCTATCCAACGTGACTAACAATAAGTACATTTGTCAGAAGAAAGCAGCAATATATCACTGTCGGTACAGTGAGAATGTTCATATAACCAAGTGCAAAGCACTAACAATCACTAGGTTAACCCATTCCCCGTACACAACAAAGATAGCTAGGATAGGATTCTACACAACTAAGAACTATAGCTATATACGACATACAATAAGTGCATACATTAAGTGCCAGGCCGTGCAGCATACAGTACTAAGGAGGGGTTAGAGGGGTGGGCTATGCAGAATCCAGGCGAACTACACAACACACACACAACACATTCCGAGACCATAGAGACACACGTTTGCCTGTTGGTAAAACACTGAATCCTGAATCATCTTCAGCTTCACTCTGCTCATCTCTGCCCGTATCCTTATATCTTCTATCCTCCTCAACCTGACCCCTTGCCTCTGACCTCTGACCTCTGACCTCTGTAGCTGTACTACTGGCGCGAGGCCAGTCTGCTGAAGGGGCTGCGCGTGTCCCAGGAGAAGATGACCAGGGGCTTCTACAGCATCGCCCAGCGGCCCAGTGCCGTGCTGGGAGGGCTGGTGCCCTTCTCCCACTACAGGATGCTGATGGTGGTGGCCAACAGGGGCCACGAGGGCCCCCCCAGCAACACCGTGGAGGTTCGCACCAAGGAGGGAGGTGAGCAGCACACCAACCCCCCCCCCCCCCCCCCACTGTTAGGAGGCCGAGGAGGGGGAGGAGGGGGAAGAGGAGGAGGAGGGGGAGGAGGGGGAAGAGGAGGAGGAGGAGGAAGACGAGGAGGGGGAGGAGGGGGGAGGAGGAGGTGGAGGAAGAGGAGGACGAGGGTGAGGAGAGGGGAGGAGGAGGAAGAGAAGGAGGAGGGGAGGAGGGGGAGAAGGGGGAGGAGGAGGGGGAGACGGAGGAGGAGGAGGAGGAGGAGGGGAGACGGAGGTAGGAGGAGCGGATGAGGAAGAGGAGGGAGGTGAGGAGGAGGAGGGGAGGCGAGGAGGGTGAGGAGGAGGGGAGGAGGAGGAAGAGGAGGCGGGGAGGAGGGAGAGGGATGAGGAACGAGGAAGTGAGGGAGAGGAGGAGAGAGGAGGGAGGGGAGGAGGAAGGAGGATGGGAGGGGTGGAGGAGGGAGGGGAGGAGGAGGAGGGGGAGGAGGGGCGGAGAAGGAGGGAGGGGGAGAAGGAGGAGGGAGGGAGGAAGGAGGGGGGGGAGGAGGGGAGGAGGAGGGGGAGAGGAGGAGGGGGCGGAGTAGGAGGAGGAGTGGGAGGAGGAGGGGGAGGAGGGAGGGGAGGAGGAAGTGGAAGAGGAGGAGGGAGAGGGGAGAGGGGAGGGGAGGAGGAGGCGGCGGGGCGGGGGCGGGGGAGGATGGTGAGTAGTGTTAAAGTTAGATATTGTATTTGTCTGATAATTAATGAAGTTCGTCGTGCTCGGCAGTTCCCATATTTATGTTTATATTTTTTGTGTGCATGTGTGTGTATCTGTGTGTGTGTGTGTGTGTGTTTACAAAGTGCCGGACGCCCCAAAGTACTTTGAGATAGTCAAGAGGGCCTTAGACACCATCCCACCTGCAGTGGGACAAGCCCCTGGAGCCAAACGGCGTCCTGATTGGCTACCAACTCAAGTACCATACAGGTGGGCTTCGCTCAAACACAACCCTGGAGAGCTCGGGATGCTATTGAAGAGCACATCTCTGAGCTCCTCACCAGGGCACCAAAGTGCTGAAGGCCACCGAGGCCTTTTATTTTTATTTTTTTTCGACTATTCCCTTAGCTTTAGACTGTTATATGACGATTGTTTATATGTTTTTCCGTCTGCTACGGTTAGAAAATTGAAGTCCCGAGCCAGGGGGAGTATTCAGGGAAAACGCCCCTCAAAGTGCCTGAAACAGCTTGTTTGCACTCAAAGTTGACTTCAGTAACAGTGTGACGTCAGCCTGTGCAGTGTGCCATGCTGAAGGGCAGAAGTTGCAACCTGCAATGTTTACAACTTCTGTCTGAATTTGCTGACCCAGGAATAAGACGTTGACAACAAAATCAGACCGTTTTTGAAAGACGCTGAAATTGATTTTGCAGAAATGAACAGTTTGAGATTAATAAGGGGTATTTCTAACATACAGGCATCGAACCCTATTCTAGTAGTACCCCCAAATGCAATTATTAAGCCTAAAAACGCATGATATGGGATCTTTTATATCTGCATCTGCACGTCCTGAGTTGCACCTGGGCTAACCACATAGCTCCCAGGACCCCAGCACCCGGACCTTGTCTGACCCCTGAACCCTCTGTCCGTGTGTTAGTGAACGGCTCCAAGCTAGGGCCGTATCGCCTGGAGACCTTCCCCCCCAACATCACGCAGTACACCATGCGTCTGCCCGACCGCGCCATGCGCTACAAGTTCTTCCTGTCCGCCCTCACCCAGGTGGGTGCCGGGGAGGCCTTCACTGGGGAGTTCCCCCCGCTCGGCCAACGAGGGTGAGCACGCACACACACATGCACACACACGCAGACACGCACACACACATGCACACACACACACACACACACACACACACACACACACACACACACACACACACACACACACACACACACACACACACACACACAAACACACACACACACACACACACACACACACACACACACACACACACACACACACACACACACACACACACACACACACACACACACACACACACACACACACCCACACGCACACACACTCATCCATGTGGGCACACGTACACACACACAATTTGGGGCGCACATGCAAGCACGCACGCATGCAAAGACACACACACACACAGCAAGGATAGGATTTAGGAAGTATAAAGGAATGTTGAAAATGCATGGAAGACCCTCTAGCAAAGTTGGCAGCATTTCAATGTATGGCATGTCTATATCTCCATTGATCATATGATCAATGTAGACACAGAAGATATTTGTTTGCTTTAATAAAACCCATTTAATAAGATGACAGAACAGAGACAAAGGCATGTGCATTGTGAAATACCTAGTTACAATACATGTGCTGCCTGCAGTCGGATACAGTGCGTTATATTACTGACGTGGGATTGGCCAAGCTCTTGCTGAGCAGCTAAGTCCTCCTCTGAACATGATGTTCTGCTAGGCTCCCTCCACTCTCTGGCTGACCACCTCTCTCCCCTCCCTGCCTTTGGTTTGGTTTGGGGGCAAAGCAACAGAGAGTAGAGAGAAACTAGTGAAGCTTCATTATTCCCCTCCAAACAAACAACCAGAGTGCTCTAATGTAGTCGTCTCATGTAAAGGACAGAAGGGAGAAGGACACACATCTCAATCTAAATGAGGTTACTAGTCCATTCAAAAGTGGACTGACAGATGAATGATAACAACAGCATCCTTAGCCCTGTCATAAGCGGCCGAAACAACCAATCTAATCTCAGAAAACAAGCAGCAGGCCTGGTTCTCATGACGAGGAGAGGATCTCTCTTATTATTCAGAGAACACAAAGCCCATCTCTTAGATTACAGTCCCGGCAATCGAGAGAAAAGGAGCACAGCTCAGGGAGGTCAGTCCCACATCTTGGGTCCAAGTCTGGGCACTGTCCTCCGGCGAGATGCAGAGGAGGTGGAGCACACCAGACCAGACATCTTACCCCGACGCTGCTCTTTGTGTTGGGGACGGTGTAACGATGCCCGCTCCATGGCATGAGAACCAGGTTGCTCCGGATTGTGTGGCAGACGCTTTTACTGTGAAGGTCTCTGCCTAGATAAGAGTTACACACACAAAAGCCAAGCCGTCCATTCACGGAGAAGCTGTCCCTTTAAGGCACACAGGCTCTGCACTGCCTGACCACAATAGCACTATATATATCTGTGTGTGTGTATGTGTAACTGTGTGTGTGTGTGTGTGTGTGTGTGTGTGTGTGTGTGTGTGTGTGTGTGTGTGTGTGTGTGTGGTGTGTGTGTGTGTGTGTGTGTGTGTGTGTGTGTGTGTGTGTGCGCTCGCGTGTGCGTGCGTGCGTGTGTGCATGCGTGCGTGTGTGTGTGTGTGTGTGTGTGTACAGTTGTAATTACAGGGTGCTTTGTTACTGACGGTCATTCTCTAAGAGATGTCCATGCTAATGCTTCCTTCAATCATCAGTCCGTAGTTACTGAGATTGGCTATAATTGGAGCGCACATACACACACATACACACACATTATCAGACATGCACGTGCACACACACATACCCACAGTGTCCACATCTTCGTCCTGTGTGTCACACACTCCTATTCTCTCAGAGTCTCGCTGGCTCTCTCTCCCTGAGCCCCCCCCTCCTCTCCCCATCCTTTCTTCCTCCTGTTCTAACCCTAATGAGTGTCTCTCGTCCCATGTCGGTCTCTCTCTCCTGTGTTGGTGAGCCTCTTCTCTGTTTGATGTGTGCCTTCGTTGTGCTCTCTGTGCTCTCTCCTTCTCTCCTTCTTCGGACAGGGAGCTTTACAGGCCCTGGCACCGACGCCCCAGGGCTAGGTAACGCTGCTTTGGGAGGTGGGGGGAGGGCGTGGCTGGCTGTCCATCTGCTTGTCCCCTGCTCAGTATTTTGATGTTTCATTTCCGTCCCCTCCACCATGTTTATTCACCCGTCTTCAGTCCATCTCGCCATCTTGTCAACAGCACAGTCCAGGTCCACCCAGAGCGTGCTGCTGCCCCCTGTAGCTGACACTTGGTAGTGTCGTGGTCGCTCAGTGTTAGGGCTAGGGTTATGCCTGTTTCCCAAACAAACACATCTTAGGAAATTGCTTTTATTTGGTTATTATTGATATGCTTTAATAACCCTTCTGGAGGCACCAATCCAGCGTTCGTCAGACATCTGATTAGGCTATGTATTGCTGTGTAATCCAATCCGATAGGACTCTCACCAGAGCGACTAGGATGATCTGTGGGTCTGGTTTGTTCTGTTTTCATCTTTGATGCATAGTGACCTGTGTGCGTTCAGGGCTCACACCACTAAAATCAGAGCAAACCACTGCTTCAGTAACATCACCTATCCAAAGGCACTGTTTTCTGCCAGATCATATGCACATAGAAAGGCATCCTGCAGAGCTCACGTACTAGAGCAGCAGCTGTCTTCACGTTGTCGTAGGGTTCACCTTGACCCCTGACCCCACCTCCTCCTCCATCCGTTTTGCACCCGGGCTCTAATGACGCACATTGAGTACGGCATTGGCTCACCTTCCTGCCACTCGATGAGACGGGGGGGCTTGCGCCAGCATCTTGCCTGTGGATATGTGGAGGTGGGAAGGGGGGGATGGGACGTCGTCTGCTGCCTGACCCCTAACTGGCTGACCAGCTCGCTCTCTCACGTGCCTGCTGTTAATTTTAACCCATGCACCCAAACAGCCTGCCACTGCATCTCATGTGCTGCCTGTAGCCACTGGTCAGAGGCCGCAGAGCAAGGCGTCGTTGAGGTAAGGAGCCGCATGCTGCTCTGTGCTGCAACCCCAGTACTGAGGAGAGATGGGGGTCGGCCTGGCTCAGGAGTTAGAGCAGGTGGACTTGTAACCGGAAGGTTGCTAGCTCCATCCCCGGCTCCTCGAGTGTTGAGGTGTCCCTGAGCGAGACACCTCCCCCTGACTGCTCCTGACCAGCCGGCATTCACCTTGCATGGTTGAGTCTGCCATCGATGAGTGAATATGTCTAAGAATCACTGTCGCTTTGGATAAAAGTGGCTACCAAAAAAATTGTAAATGTAATGTAAATGAGAGACCGAGCTGCCTGCTGGCTCACAGGCCCATGGGCAGTGCTGCTGAGCAAAAGGTGGCATGGGGAACGTTAGAGACACAGTTGTATTGAAAGAAAAGAAAAACTCATTTAGGATTAGCCATCAACACATGCAAACCGCAGCTTTTTCCAGCTTTTCCAGACTTAAAGTTCCATCCCCAATCTCAAAAATTTGCACCTTTTGTAATATGCATAGTTGACCTCTAGGTGGTGCTATTGTCATCCATAAAAGCTTTCCTAATCATCCTTCATTTTAGGTAAATTGATTAACCGTGCATGTGTGTTTCAAGTTGTGTTTGATACCTTCAACTTTGTCTGACCCTATGCTCTCTCCTCATCCCTCTCCTCCTCCTCCTCCCCCCTTCCTCCCCAACCCTCTCCTCCTCCTCCCCCTCCCTCTCCACCTCCTCCCCCCCTCCTCCCCAACCCTCTCCTCCTCCCCCTCCCTCTCCTCCTCCTCCTCCTTCCCAACCCTCCCCCCTCCTCCCCTCCCTCTCCTCCTCCTCCCATCCTCCCCTCCCTCCCTCTCCTCCTCCTCCTCCTCCCCCCTCCCCACCCTCTCTCTCCTCCTCCTCCTCCTCCTCCTCCTCCTCCTCCCCCTTCTCCTCCTCCTCCCCCCCTCCTCCCCCCTCCCTCTCCTCCTCCTCTTCCGCCTCTTCCTCCTCCTCCACCTCCTCCTCCCCCTCCCCCCCCCCCTCCTCTCCCTCCCCATCCTCCCTCTCCTCCCTCTCCTCCTCCCCCTTCTCCTCCTCCTCGCTGTAGTCGAGCTAACCGACGACGGCGACTCTACCTCTGTCCCTCCTACTCCTCCTCCCCTCCCTCCGACCACCGTTGCTCCGACCACCATAAGTACCACAACCTCTACTACTGCTACTACTACGACCCCCTCCACCACCACCACCACCGCCGCTACTACAACCACCACCGAGGCTCCCGCCACCACCCCTCTGCTGGTCGCCACCAAGCGGCCCGATCAGAACGTTTTGGGTACAACAACACGGCGGCGCGCGGGGCCTACGTAACCTGGCGTTCGCATGCCCGTCATGGGGGTTGCTGTTGCTGTTGATGTGGTTGTCAGGCGAACCCCGTCTGCCTGGTGTTCGTGTGATTCTCTTCACCTGAGCAAGCGAGAGATACTCGGTTTTGGGGGCTCCATTCTGATATGCTGCTCTTGTTTTGGGGGCTGCAGCCTGTGGATTGAGAGGCGGGGCCTCAGCGTACCTGGCTGTAGCCTAGCTGTAGCCTAGCTGTAGCCTAGCTGTAGCCTAGCTGTAGCCTAGCTGTAGCCTAGCTGTATTGAATATGAATTGCAAGTGATGAAATCGCAAGGGAAAATGTCTTTCTGAGAGCGTATAGACAGAATTATTGAACATTTATTTAACAAGAACCACCTAATTGAGTGATGATACATCTCGGTACTTGATCCTCTCTTACCTAGAAGTGAGCCATGGGTTTCTTGTGCTGAAAATCCTTTTTACGTTATTACTATATAACGTAAGTAGTATCATGTGTTTCAGTCTATGAGAAAACAATGCTTATTGCTCACTGAATAGACTGAGATTCATAGGTACCTACAGAAAAGAGAATTGTTTGTGAGTTTGTTGATATCAACAGGTTAAAGTTGATGAATATATGAGTGGGAATTGACGTATTGCAGACTATTCCCGGAACTTTGGAGGTATATTCTTGTCAGTGTATACCATGGTACTCTGTGATGTAAAGTGAGGTGTACAGCCCAGAGTGCCATGCAGACCTACCAGCCTAGTGTGTTTATGCTGCTGGAGAGGCAGCAAACATACTTAGTGCAATGCGACATGTTGTTTAAAGAAACAGATCCCAAGCAGTCCACAAACCCAGAGTCCTTCTGATCCTCATCTCAGTTGGATAGTATGAATGGGCAGATGCATACAGCCCTGTGATTGTGTGTGTGTGTGTGTGTGTGTGTGTGTGTGTGTGTGTGTGTGTGTGTGTGTGTGTGTGTGTGTGTGTGTGTGTGTGTGTGTGTGTGTGTGTATGTGTGTGCCTGCGTGTTGATGCTGTGATAGATGAACCCTTCTGTGTGTGTGTGGGTGTGTGTGTGTGTGTGTGTGTGTGTGTGTTCGTGCGTGTGTGTGTGAATGTGTGTGCCTGTGTGTTGATGCTGTGATCGATGAACCCTTTCTGTGTGTGTGTCTGTGTGTGTGTGTGTGCGTGTGCATGTGTGTGTATGTGTGTGCCTGCGTGTTGTTGCTTTGATCTATGAACCCCATATGCCCTGGACCCTCTGACCTTTGACCCCTGTGTAGTGGCCCCGGGTCGGGAGATCTGGAACCTGACGGTGAAGCCTAACAGTAACTACGCTAACGTCAACTGGACCCACAACTTCCCGCCCGGCACCACCGAGTTTGTCATTGAGTTCACGCTGGACAGTAAGAGCCCAATAGACGCTTAAGACAAGGAGGGCCGCAGTAGGCCCACCCCAAGCCACTCGATAGGCTCATCAGACATAATAACGAAAATAATAGTACTTAGTACTTTAAATCATTTACATTTGGGGTTTTCCAATAGACTGACTGATACTAGAGTGATAAGATCCTGTAACTGTAGCCCTCTCTGCAGGCTAGTCCAGGCAGAGGGGGCCAGACATACCAATGCCTCCTTGAAGGACTCAGAGTCATGCTGATGGAAAACAAATAGATAGTAGTAGAGTAGTAGAGTAGTAGGAGATTTAATTTAGCTCAGAGTATAGACTGTTTTGAATACGTTTACCAAAAACTTTTGGCGATGTGTTCATAAGCCTTATGTTGCATATCTGATTCAGATTAAGTCTGGAGCAAGAAAGGCTAGCTGAACTGAATCAGGTCATGTTTTATGAATCTAGGGAAATTAGAACATTTAGAAATTACAATTGATAGGATACATTTTGTATGTATATATTTTACAATAATCAACTGGCTAGGTTCATATTACTCAATTCTGCTTCATTGATTTATTTTTTAATCAAGCAAACTCATACAATCGTATTCAAAACCAGTACATTATCACACATTCAATTCATTTTCCAGTAAAAAGTTCAATTTGAAAGCTATTCAAGGCTGTGACCAATCTGATTCTTACTCAAAGCATCTTATCTCGATGTTTGTAATTGCACAAGCATCATCCGTCTTTTCAATGAATACTATATTCATTTTTGAGCCATGCAAGATAGAAGATACACTAAGACTGAAAGAACCCTTCAACAAGGGGAGTACCTCTCCATGAGAGTCAGTTCCTTCATCAGGACCTTTTTTACGATTGGCTACAGGCCCTGCAGTACGTTCAATGAGTTTTCTGTCACTCTCTCGCTTTCTCTTTACACAGAAAGCTCAAATTGAAAATACATACATTTCTTTAAAACCTGTACTTTAAAGATATCCTACACTCCTCTTTCCTCATAACTGTGAACGCTGTCCTCCTGTCTCTTATGCACATTGCGTCGGTGTCGCCTGTCACACTCTTTTATAAATTGATCATTATTTCACTGCTGTTGCCTGAACTGTGCACCAATCCTATCGCTTCGTTTGCCATGCAGACATGCCTGACTTGCTGTGATTGGCTGTTGAGCTGACCTTGGTGTTGGAGTTGCTGCTTTGTGTTTTGATGAATGTAGCCTATTTGAGTGTGTCCATGCGTACGTCGGCTTGCTCAAAATACATCGCTTTATTGTTGAATGACGCGTCAAAACACATCTCCACACATACACTTTTTCATAATATGTAAATTAATTTGTAGATTGGCTGCCATTGTAAGCTTGTGTCAGAGCACATCGTTGCTAAACATTGACTGGCCGAGCCACGATATTCCTTGACAGCCACATGGCTTCTATACATCTTAAGAGTTTCTGAAAATATTGTATTTATTTTCGAAATATTGTATATATAGAAGCTGTCAGGGACAGCGGTCGTGCTCCACTCATTCCATCACCTCTGATTCCAAACGATGAAACACTAATGCCTGCCTCCAATAACAATACAAGGGCTGATCAGCATCTGTCCGGGGGGCAAGAGTTCCCGGAGCACTGTGTTGTCCCACGCATGGGAGGTCTGCCTGGTGGTCCTGGATCCTCCAGTCGTTCACCTCCGGCCAGGCGGTGGATGGAGGGATGGTGCAGCCCATGCCCTCACTGCGGCTGGTGTCATTGTGCATATGGCATGGTGCATGACTCCCTGCAGCCCCCTTCTGTTGCTCCAGGCTCTGCCTCACACTGACCAACCCATCTTTCACCGGAAAGATGAGGGAGCTTTCATTTTTCAATCAATCCTCAGCAACAGCACCGCCTCTGGTGAAAGAGCTGAGCTAGTGGCAGCTGATGGTACCTGACATCAACTGGCACTAGCTATGTTGAGTGCTGCGCCTGAGGTTTCGATTTGAGTCTTTGGTTACTTTTTGATCTTTATTTGGTTTGTTTTCTGAAATTGAGTTTGGGTCAATGGATAAATGAGACAAACAAAGCTTTGCTAGCCTCCACTCTACTGCTTAGTTTTTTAGCTAGCTTAGCTATCACTGTACCACCCACAGAGAAAACTACACCTTGAGTTCAGTATTATGGAACTGGACTAGAGTAAAACATTACCTGAAGCAGCACCTGCTGCTCTGAGCATTGGTCCACTGGTTTCTCACTGAAGTAGAGCTCATGACCCAGAGAGAAAGTAGAAGCTTTACTGGCTCTAAAAAGCTCAGCTTATTAAGACACATGAACACACATAACCCAGCAGGAGAGGTTTTCCTCAGGGGGCTGAGCACTGCCTTGTTCTGGCTCAATGCAATCCACTGGGAACCCAACCCAACCCTACCCTCTGGTCCTGGTCCAAGGTGGCCCCCTGCATCATGGCCCTGATCACAAGTGGTTCCATCCAGACGCGACTGGAGAGTGACCGCCGCTCTCTCGTCTCCTCTGCATTGTGTCTCTAAGGCAACGGAACAGTAAGGACTGTGCCTGTCAAACAGCAGCCCCCCATTAAGGTGGGCGACCTGATCGAGGGGGCCAAGTACCGTCTGCGGGTGTACTCCCACGAACACCACGATATCAGCAGCCAGTCGTTCACCTTTGAGACCGGCACAGGTGAGACCACGCCTCCGGCTGTCCCCGCCCCCACAGGGGGGGGGGATTGCTGTCATGGCAACCGCTGCGTGCCGACGGCACTTTAGCAGGGACACTTCGGAGAGGAGAGCGAGCGGTTTTACGTAGATTTTTGCGGGAGATGGCGGTAACTGAATGGAAATGTATCCCTCCAGTCTAGGACACTAAGGGCGCCCTCTAGTGGACGCTGGTGAGAGAGGGATGGAGCTGTAGAGAGGGTGCATGACTCAGCCTCTAGCCTCCGGGAGGTTGAACTCATCTGTACAGAGCGACAATTTACGTTAGTACAAGGTTGTTAAGCTGCTAGTCGCTGAACATTTGTGCATCTGTTTTGATCACATGAGGGATGTATTCATCTTTGTGTGTTCATTTTCCCGCCAGACAGTTGCAGTGTTGTATTGTGCGTTTTTCTTTGTGTGAGGCGCTGGGCCGTGGCCGTTGTGTGTCAGCCTTCATCATTCTATCGGCCGTGTCCCAACGATATGGTTAAACACCGAGCTGCGGCCGCTGTTTGGGCCCTGCACGCTGTTTAGACCAGGAAACCAAGCTTACCAAATGTATATCAGGGATGCAGCTCATTTCTCTATAGGTAATCCAGCAGACTCCTCAGTCTTGTACTTCAATCTGTGTGCGGTTGAGCGCGGTTGGAAACATTATTATGGACACTTCTTACTTGCTTTATGATAATTGAGAAATGGCATTAAGTTGACCAGACAAAAACTTAGTCTCATGAGGAGATTCAACATACTGCTATTTTTTTGATGGGACCCCATAGCTGACACCTGCCATCTTTAATGTCCAATGCCAGGTCACGAACTGACATCACGAAATGGCTCATCCTCACCTATTGATGGTCCTACGTATCATGCTTACTCTCCCTATGTTTCCTGTCTATCCCTCTTTCTGTCTTTGTGTGTGTGTGTGTGCGTGTGTGTTTATGTGTATGTGTGTGTATGTGTGTGTGTGTGTGTGATTGTGTGTGTGTGTGTGTGTGTGTGTGTGTGTGTGTGTGTGTGTGTGTGTGTGTGTGTGTGTGTGTGTGTGTGTGTGTGTGTGTGTGTGTGTGTGTGTGTGTGTGTGTGTGCCCTCAGCCTACAGTAAGGATCAGGTGGACATCGCCACTCAGGGCTGGTTCATCGGGCTGATGTGCGCCATCGCCCTCATCATCCTCATCCTCCTCATCGTCTGCTTCATCAAGAGGAGTCGAGGTGGGAAGTATCCAGGTGAGCCCAGACACACACACACACACACACACGCACGCACGCACGCACGCACGCACACACACACACACACACACACGCACGCACGCACGCACGCACGCACGCACGCACGCACGCACGCACGCACGCACGCACGCACGCACGCACGCACGCACGCACACACACACACACACACACACACACACACACGCGCACACACACACAAACACTTAGACACAAACACACGCACAAACATGTACACGTGCACACACACACACACACACACACACACACACACACACACACACACACACACACACACACACACACACACACACACACACACACACACACACACACACACACACACACACACACACACACACACACACACACACACACAAACACACACACACACACACACACACCGACATGCACACATACGCATGGCAACAGTTGTTTCAAATCAGTGTTGTGATTTGAAACAACGGTGCTGGATTGGTCCCTTCGGTGGGGAGTGCGTCACAGCAAACAAGGGTTATCTTTAATGCAGCCAGGTGTGTTTTCTGAAGAAACCCTTCTTCTGTGAAATGGGTTAGGGCAGAATGTTCGCCCATGCCTTGAGAGAAGCTCAGGGACGACGTGTTCGCTGAGAGCATCAATGGGGAGGGGGGGGGGGGTTTAACAGGAAACAGAAAGTCACAGAACTGGGAAGACCAATACCTGCAGGGATCTGATAGCCATTCTTGCTACTATACTGTATGTTTATACATATTTATACCTAGTCTGGGGGAATACTAGATTCTGATTGACTGCAGGGTTTCCGTTAATCACTGATATATGGACACCTACTAAGTAGATCCAGTCAAATTTTTCTGTTCAGCCTTCAAAACGAGAGCTGCTAAATGATATGTATAAATGCTGGGACGTATTTCAAATTATAAATATGTACACTTTATGTTGAAAGTATAGACCGTCGCGATTCGCATCGAAACGATTGCTGTGGTGATTAGTCTTCAAAACGAGAGTTGGTCGATTATGAAAAATGAATTAAACTGTAATCAGACGACGCGGTTATATGTTATAGACCCTAGAGTATGTGTACAAAATATGTACAATACATAACGTTAGCTCTCTGGCTCATGCTCAGCTGAGCGGACTAGAGTACCTCCAGTTGCCAAGTCGTATCTAAAGTCTGTCCTATTTACTAGAGGAGGGAACAACGTTTCCGTTGCCTGAGAACCTTACGGGAGGGTAATGATTGTTCCAGGTATGAGTCAAACCCTCAGGCGCTACCAGGGAAACTAAATTATGGCTTTTGAAAACCGTTATACTTGGATTGTAAAACGCATGAAAATATGAATGAATGGTCTTAATTTATTGTCTTTGGCAAGTGACCATGGTATAAGTGGGATAATGCCCTTTGAGGTGTCCATAATCAGGAACTAATGGACTTGACGGAGGCAACCGTCCTCCGCTTCACGTTGGACGGTTCTAAGGTCTCCGCGTTGTCCATTAATTCCTGATAACGGACACCACAAAGGGCATTATCCCTTACATATGGTAGCAACTACTAAACAATTTGTTTCATAAATTGGATCGCAACAAAAAAAACAAAGATCAAGCCAGCAGCTTTGAGCGATATGGCTACTAAAACGTCTTGAGTTCTGTTAATATTTTTCAGTTTCTATATTGTGTAGGTGGAGAATGGCTACTCATAAAATATCTAGACTTCTGTTAATGTTTTCAGTTTCCATAATGTGTAGGTGGCGAGTGCCTCGCTGGTTGCTCAAAGGTTTTCGGTAGGTGCGGTTTGGTTTATGTGGTTTATTCTAACAAAGACTAAAACACCTAAAGGTTAATACCCAGAGATGTAAGCATGGAATCATAATAATGATGAGAATAATAATAATAATGATCAATGACAATAATAATAACAACAACTATTATTGTTTGGAAGATTATCCGTTTCTCTCATCACCTCACAGACCCAGAGCTACACCCCTTTATTCGCCCCTTCATTTTCCCAATTAGCCCATATCAATCAGTTAATTACATCCTACCTACCACACCTTAGCCACAGACACATCCTACCTTAGCCACACACCTTAGCCACACACACATCCTACCTTAGCCACACACCTTAGCCACACACAAATCCTACCTTAGCCACACATCCCGCCTTATCCTCACACATCCTACCTAAATACCTACCCATCACACCTAGCTACACATTATCATCACACCTACCGACCTACACACATCCATACATTCCTGCTCGCATCTTTGGAAAATAAAACTATAAACTTGGAACTCTGACTGGAAAACCCTGTGTCCTCGCCGACACCCCCATTCCCAAAACCTCCTCTTCAATTATCATAATAATAAAAATATGAACCCTAATAATTATGATGATAATAATCCTAATCCCAACATGTTGCCACCACTGTGATTTATTGGGCAGAGTTACTAGCTACAAGACCAGATATCAACTGAAATGAAACTACCAGTGACCGACTAACTAAGCTTTCACAACAATTTATATTGTTTATTAATATGTGTGTGTATTTATGTACATTAATACATAATGACTATTCATGTCTCTGTGTTTGTGAAAGTATAATGTGCAGCTTTTATGCATTAAAATGTCTAAAAATAACTCCACCTATGTTAAAAGATTTCTGTGTTAAATGATTTGTGTAATAACATTATCCCAATGTTTTCCAACAAAGTTCAAACCAAGAGAAATTTGTAGATTTATTCAAGGTAATGGTCTGTTACAGTTGGTCGCAAGACAGTGGCGTCCTATGACCTTTACCACCTAATCTCCAGGGGTCAAGGTGTTTCACTTTCACTTTGACTAGTGGCTCATGCTAGCCAACAAGCTATTGCTAATGTTTCCCCACACATGTACTTAACTTTGGTGGTTCATTTTATTTACTTATTTTTGTATTCGTATGAGCGAACATCGCAATCTATAAGTAAGAATCCTTCAAAATGAGCAGAAAGGCAGAACTAATAACAACCTTTTTATTTCCTCAGTGCGAGATAAAAAGGACCTAGCCTTGGACCCGGTTGACCAGAAAGAGGACGGCTCTTTTGATTACCAGTAAGTACAGCAGCTAGGAAACACCTCAGAATTCATTCTTTAGCTCACTGCTGTGTACTAGAGGCAGTGTAGACAACTGCTACTTCTCACACCTAGCATGTGACGCTCTGCACAACAAGTTGTATCAACAGTGTGTGGGAACGTGTGTGAATGGTTTGTTTTTCTGCACAGACACCAGACTTCTGATCACGTGAGATATACTTCTTCGAAAATGTAACAGTGTCTCAGTATCTCCTGTGGGGCGATGATGAGCTTCCAGCTGGTCTGCAGTGCCTCAATATCTCCTTAGGGGTGATGCTGAGCTCCCACTGGGCTGTAGTGTCTCAGTATCTCCTGTGGGGCGCTGCTGAGCTCCCACTATTCTGTAGTGTCTCAGTATCTCCTTGTGGGGGCGCTGCTGAGCTGCAGTGTCAGTGGCTGCTGCTGAGTGACTGTGGTTTGTCCTTCTTACAGGTCCCGCTGATCACACGTGGAATCTCTCTCTCTCTCTCAGCCTCTCTCACTGTAAACACCTGTTAACAACTAAAGCCACCACTGCTAATGGTTGATTATTAACAGCCTTTCTCAGATTTACTCAACAAGTGTGCGTCTCTACACACTAAAACTGTCGACAGCGCGCTGCAAATGATTCTTTAACGCCCAGTAGAATGTACTAATTTAACAACCGTGAATCTACTTTTGTTTGATCTCCTGAAGGACAGAACATATATTCAGGACATTTATTGTGTAGTATATTTACATCTTCTATGTATTTTGCATTAATGTGTTCAAAAGATAATTGGTCAGTCAAAGAATACTAAAACATATGCTTTACAGTTGCAAGTTCAGGAAATATTGTATAATTTTAGGAAGAAAGTAATATAAATGATGAAGATATATTAATTCACGTTTGATTACCAATATTGGGTTACATTTAAAATCGGAGTTAAAACCTCATAAATACAAAGGTGATTCATGGTAGCAGAAATCATGTAATTGTATCATATCCCTGGCATGCCAGCCATCATTGGGTCATAATGTGTTCAATAATATGAATGCCTAACATCTCTTGCAGTCTGGGGTCATTTCTAAGCTTGTCCGAATCTGGATCGAATACTACAATACTAATGTCTTACCTTGGCTGTTAGTTTGCTGCTGTTGTATATCCATGTGTGTGTGCTTTTACTTTTAAATCTAAATGTGTGTGTGTGTGCATCCGTGCGTGCATGTGTGGGTGCGTGCAGGTGTGTGTGTGTGTGTGCATGCGTGCGTGTCTGTATGTGTGTCTGTGTGTGTGCGTGCATCTGTGCGTGTGTGTGTGTGTGTGGGTGTGTGCGCTTGTGTGTGTGTGTGTGCACGTACGTGTGTGTGTGTGTGTGTGTGTGTGTGTGTGTGTGTGTGTGTGTGTGTGTGTGTGTGTGTGTGTGTGTGTGTGTGTGTGTGTGTGTGTGTGTGTGTGTGTGTGTGTGTGTGTGTGTGTAGGACAGTATGACTAAGTGTATGAGGGCACTCACATCCCTCTGATGGTGGAGGACTTTCCTTGCTACTTTCCTTTCTCTTGTCTTTCGGACTCTCTCTTACCTCTTCCGCTCTCACTCCTTTTCTACTCTCTCTCTCATTCTCTCTCTATCCCTCTTCTGTCTCGCCCCCCACTCTCTTTATGCTGAAATGCGTCATCTGTCCCGGCAGGAACGAAAATGATAACGAAAACGAAAATGAGAACGAAAAAGAGAACAGGTACCTTGTCTTTTGCCGGGCGAGTCACTCTATTTCCCCCCCCCATTCTCTCACCCTCCCTCTCTCTCCCTCTCCCTCTCTCCCTCTCTCTCGGCTTGAGCATGCCAGACGAGTGCTTGGGCTGAGTAGAGGAGGGGGAAATGGCCCTTCGGGTGTCCGACTGAAGAAGATTCGGCCACCACTGAAAAGCCGTTGCACAACAAAAATTTTGCAACTGCGGCAAAATTGAGATGCTAAGAAGTTGTGTAGATGACATTGGAAGGATCTTTCGAGCTCCTTATTCCCATGAATGCGTTTGGTCATCTCTAGACCAGAGCACTGAAACATGCAATCAGAAATAGTTTTGGTTGTGTTTGGATTCCAAGAACACATGTTCTATGAATTAGTTAGATCTTTAGGTCTACGATTAATTTAGGTATTGGTTAAGATATTACATTTGAGTCAAGGTGGTATGTTGAGGGTAAGGGTTATGATCCCAGTAGAAATATTGACCTGAGTATAACTGTTTGGAAAACAGTGCATCATGGGAATCTCCACCAGAGTGGTCTATATATGGTGCGTCACCCACAGTGGGTGTGGCAAAAAGAGAGTTTGCGCCTCTTTTACATTTTACTTTTGCAGAAGAATAGTGGCGATGTAATGTTTTAAGTCTATAATATATTATGTATATTGTAATAATACTATCACAATGATAAACCTTAAATTACGTTAAAAATGCCTTGCACAAAGTGTACAAAATAATGTTGCTAAATGATTCTGCCGCAAATTTTGTCATGCAGGTGATGTAGTTCCTTTGATAGTCAACGGTCTCTATTCTGCTTTGAAACAAGTTGCATCATTTAGCATGCAGGAGTAGAATTGCTAAGCCTTCCTTTCTACAGGTCTTTTCAGGAAGGAAGTGAAGTAAAAAAAATTAGTGTGCAATAGTTTTAAGCTTCTAATAGGTTTTAGAAACAAGAGACGACATTAAGGTGCAACTGATACACAGTAAGGTGAGGAGGTGGTCCAGACAGACATGGACGGGTGGAGGCCAGGCCTGGTTCCTTGGGGGGGTCAAATGCTAGCTGTTAGCATCGGACGACGAGCCTTAGCATGAGAAGAGAAGCAGGGTCAGAATTAAACACAAACAATGAGAGCCACGTCAGGTTGCTTCATGCCTGACCATGTTGGCGTAGAGATCCTTAAAGCCCAGATGAACAGCGCCAGGCTGGAGGGACGCATGGATCCGCTCCAGTCGCCTCAATACAGGTTCAGTCTTTAATTGGGTTTGGTTTCCTTCAGACATTTCAAAGATGTCTGTAAACAGAAGTGTTAGTCTGAAACCAGTAGTCTGGAACCAGGAGTGTGAATCCAGAAGTGTAAGTCTGAACCTGGAGTGTGAACCAGCAGTTTGAGGGGAAGTGAGTTGAATCCTTATTAGTGTTAGGGGAAGCCAAGTTGGGGCGTTTTTTGGCACAATTTGATTCTCACAAGGAACTTATTTAAGGGAAAACAGCGACTGGTGGGTCAGAAGAAAACATCTTCCTTCAGACTAAATATGAATCAGAGGACGTGTTATCTGAAGAAAGAAATTGTTGATCTGTGTTGAAACCTAATACATTGCAGAAATAATTTAATCGCATCATATCTCTGGCATGCCAGCCTTCATTTGGTCCCAATGTGTTCATTAATATGGTTGCCTAACATCTCTCGCAGTCTTGGGTCATTTCTGAACTGAGTCTCTGAATCTGGAATAATACTACAATACTAATGTCTCACCTCGGCTGGTAGTTTGCTGCTGTTTGTATATCCATGTGTCTGTGCTTTTATGTGTTAATCTATATGTGTGCGTGTGTGTGTATGTGTGTGTGTGTGTGTGTGTGTGTGTGTGTGTGTGTGAATGCATGTGAGCGTGTGTCTGTGTGTGTGTGTGTGTGTGTGAGTGTGTGTGTGTGTGTGTGTAGGACTGTATGACGAGGTGTATGAGGGCACTCACATTCCTCTTGTGGTGGAGGACCTTTCCTGCTAATTACCTTTCTATTATCTTTCGGACTCTCTTATTCTCTCTACATCCTGTACCTCTTCTGCTCTCTCTCTCTCTCTCTCTCTCTCTCTCTCTCCTCTCTTTCTCTCTCTCTCTCTCTCTCTCTCTCTCTCTCTCTCTCTCTCTCTCTCTCTCTCTCTGTCTCTGTCTCTCTCTCTCTCTCTCTGTCTCTCTCTCTCTCTCTCTCTCTCTCTCTCTCTCTCTCTCTCTCTCTCTCTCTCTCTCCTCTCTCTCTCTCTCTCTCTCTCTCTCTCTCTCATTCTCTCTTATTCTCCCTCACTCTCCCTCTTCTGTCTCGCTCTCCACTCTCCTCATGCTGAAATGCGTCATCTGTCCCGACAGGAACGAAAACGAAAACGAAAATGAGAACGAAAACGAGAACAGGTACCTTGTCTTTGGCCGGGCAAGTCACTCACTCTCTCTCCCTCCCTCCCTCTCCTTCTCCTTCCCTATTTCTTCCTCTCTCTCCCTCCCTCTCTCTTGGCTTGAGCATGCCAGACGAGTGCTTGGGCTGAGTAGAGGAGGGGGAAGTGGCCCTTCAGGGTCCGACTGAAGAAGATTCTGCCACCACTGAAAAGCCGTTGCACGACAACAATTTTGCAACTGCGGCAAAATTGAGATAATAAGAAGTTGTTTAGATGACATTAGAAGGATCTTTCGAGCTCCTTATTCCCATGAATGCGTTGATTTCATAAAACAAGGTCGCTTTCTAATCACATACCTACCGTGCTGGGTCCTCTATTTGTTTAGTCCAGAGCACTGAAAAATGCATCAGTGAACAGGAGAAGTCCATCATAATCAGAAATAGTGGAGATTTTGTTCTATGATTTGGTTAGATCTTTACATTTAAGATTACTTTAGGTATTGGGTAAGATATTTATACATTTTGAGTCAAGGTGGTATGTTGAGGGTAAGGGTTATGATCTAAGTAGAAATATTAACTTGAGTATAATTGTGTTAGAAATCAGTGCATCATGGGAATCTCCACCAGAGTGGTCTATATATGGTGTAACACACACAGTGGGTGTTGCCGAAAGAGAGTTTGCCCCTCTTTTACATTTTACTTTGCAGAAGAATGGTGGCGATGTAATGTTCTAAGTCTATCATACATGATGTCTATAATAGCAATTATTATTAGAAAATAGGATACGCATAAATGATGCTCAAAATGCCTTGCGCAAAGTGTACAAAAAGATGTTGCTAGATGATTCTGCACCAAACTTTGTTATGCCGCTGATGATGGTTCCTTTGATAGTCAACGGTCTCTATTCTGCTTTGGAACATGTTGCATAATTTAGCATGCAGGAATATAATTGCTAAGCCTTCCTTTCTACAGGTCTTTTCAGAAAGGAAGTGAAGAACAAAAGTTTAGTGTGCAATGGATTCAAGCTTGCTGTGCACTGGATATACCTGTGATTTTTTGTCAGGTCTAAATAATTTGATGAAACGTTTTTAGAAACAAGAGACGACATTAAGATGCAACTGATACACAGTGAGGTGAGGAGGTGGTCCAGACAGACATGGACGGGTGGAGGCCAGGCCTGGTTCCTTGGGGGGGTCAAATGCTAGCTGTTAGCATCGGACGATGAGCCTTAGCATGAGAAGAGAAGCAGAGTCAGAATTGAACAAAAACAATGTTTGATACGGATGTCAGGAAGGCATTGATCTGCAGAGCCACATCAGGTTGCTTCATGCCTGACCGTGTTGGCATAGAGATCCTTAAAGCCCACAGCGCCAGGGTGGAGGGACGCATGGATCCGCTCCAGTCGCCTCAATACAGGTTCAGACTTTAATTGGGTTTGGTTTCCTTCAGACAGCTGACATTTCAAAGATGTATCATGGAAATCTCCACCAGAGTGGTCTATATATGGTGTGACAGTGGGTGTTGCCGAAAGAGAGTTTGCCCCTCGGCTGGTACAGAACTCTGTTTTGGTTCAAAACAGAGTTTGAACCAAAACTCTGTTTAGAACCAGGAGTCTGAACCAGGAGTTTGAAACCAGGAGTGTGAGTCTGAAACAGGAGTCTGGAACAAGGGGTCTGATTCAGCAGTTTGAGGGGAAGTGAGTTGAATCCCCATTAGTGTTAGGGGAAGCCGAGTTGGGGCATTTTTTGGCACAATTTGACGCCCACAAGGAACTTATTTAGGGAAAACAGCGACTGGGGGGTCAGAAGAAAACAGCCAGCCCCACAGCCAGCCCACCAATAGGGTATCTTCCATTAGACAAGATATTAAATAGAGGACGTGCTATCTGAAGACAGAAATTGTTGATCTGTGTTGAAAGCTAATTCATTAATACAGAGATGAGTTTCCTAGTTGTTTGCAGAAATCATGTCATTGCATCATATCCTTGGCATTGCAAGCCATCATTTGGTCCCAATGTGTTCATTAATATTATTGCCTCTAATTAATATAAACATCTCTTGCAGTCTTGGATCATTTCTAAGCTGGTCTGAATCTGGATTAATACTACAATACTAATGTCTTACCTCGGCTGGTAGTTTGCTGTTGTTTGTACATACATGTGTGTTTGTGCTTTTACGTGTGATTCAATATGTGTGTGTGTGTGTTTGTGAGTCTGCATGCATGAGTGTATGCATGTGCGTGCCTGTGCGTGTTTGTGTGCGTGTGCGTGTGCGTGCGTGTGTGCGTGCGTGCGTGCGTGCGTGCGTGCGTGCGTGCGTGCGTGCGTGCGTGCGTGCGTGCGTGCGTGCGTGCGTGTGTGTGTGTGTGTGTGTGTGTAGGACAGTATGACTAGGTGTATGAGGGCACTCACATCCCTCTGATGGTGGAGGGCTTTCCTTGCTACTTTCCTTTCTCTTGTCTTTCGGACTCTCTTATTCTCTCTACATCCTGTACCTCTTCTGCTCTCTCTCTCTCTCTGTCTTTGTCTCTCTCTCTCTCTCTCTCTCTCTCTCTCTCTCTCTCTCTCTCTCTTACTCTCTCTCCCTCTCTAAAATGCATCATCTGTCCCGACAGGAACGAAAACGAAAACGAAAATGAGAACGAGAACAGGTACCTTGTCTTTGGCTGGGCCAGTCACACTCTCTCTCTCTCTCTCTCTCTCTCTCTGTGTCCCTCTCTCGGCTTGAGCATGCTAGTGCTTGGGCTGAGTAGAGGAGGGGGAAGTGGCCCTTCAGGGGTCCGACTGAATACGATTTGGCCACAACTGAAAAGCCGTTGCACGACAACATTTTGCAACTGCAGCAAAATTGAGATGCTAAGAAGTTGGGTAGATGACATTGGAAGGATCTTTCAAGCTCCTTATTCCCATGAATGCGTTGATTTCATAAAGCTAGGTCGCCTTCCAATCACCCACCCACCAACCTTACTGGGTCCTCTATTTGTTTAGTCCAGAGCACTGAAACATGCATCAGTAACGGGAGTGGTTCATCACCATCAGAAATAGTGGAGACGTTTTGTTCTATGATTTGGTTAGATCTTTAGGTTTAAGATTGATTTAGATATTGGGTAAGATATGGTTACAATTGGGTCAAGGTGGTATGTTGAGGGTAAGGGTTATGATCTCAGTGGAAATATTGAATTGATAATAACTGTGTTAAGAAATCAGTGCATCATGGGAATCTCCACCAGAGTGGTCTATATATGGTGTGTCACACACAGTGGGTGTGGCCGAAAGAGAGTTTGCCCCTCTTTTACATTTTACTTTTGCAGAATAATAGTGGCAATGCCATATTCGGTAACACTTTATAATAAGGTGCCATAATAAATAGCAAACTAGTCATTACCTAACCCTTTGTTAATATTTGTTAATTATTACTAAAATACCTATTTGGCACAAGTTAATTGTTTTTCATCATTAATTAAATATTAGTTGTTTGCATAACCCTAACCCAACCCTAACACACGACCCTAAGCCTAACCCTATCCCTAACACGTGGCTCTAACCCTAACATACAGCCCTAACCCTAACCATAACACACGGCCCTAACCCTGACCCTAACCCTAACCCCCGACCCGAACCCTAACCCTAACACACGACCCTAACCCTAACTATAACACACGACCCTAACCCTAACCATAACACACGGTCCTAACCCTAACACTAGACCCTAACCCTAACCATAACACATGACCCTAACCCTAACCATAACACACGGCCCCAACCCTAAACCTAACCAGCGACCCTCTGTGGTCAGTGAAAAACTATGAACTTGTGCCAAATAGATATTTTAGTAACAATTAACAATTCTTAATAAAGGTTCAGGTAATGACTAGTTTGCTATTTATTATGGCACCTTATTATAAAGTGTTACCACAGGTTCTAAGTTTACAATATATGATTTATTTTATTATAATACTCATTAGAAGTTTGATACTCAAAATGCCTTGCGCAAATAATGCAAAACAATGTTGCTTAATTTAAACTTTGTAATGCAGGTGAGTACGGTAACTTTGAAAAGGGTCTCTATTCTGCTTTGGATCATGTTGCATCATTTAGCATGCAGGAATATAATTGCTAAGCCTTCCTTTCTACAGGTCTTTCAGAAAGGAAGTGAAACACGAATGTTTGGTGTACAATAGATTTAAGCTTGCTATGCATTCGATATATGAGTGGAATTTGTCAGGTAAAAATAATATATGGTGAAAGTTTTGAGAAACCTGCAGAACTATGGTGAAGACATTAAGACGTAACTGATACACAGGTGCATTCCTCACTGGCAAGCCCCAGCATCCACCACTAAACCAATCCTTTTAAGCCCAAATGGATCTGAAAGCTGCTGAATGTGTCACTAGGACAGTTATGTTGATGATTTATAGAAGTGCTTGATTTCCTCTCTTGCCTCTGTAATGTGCTATGAAGATTGCACTGTACACTTTCTACATTTTCTAGTCGATTGCCACGGTTCTGCAATGTAGGTCTCCAGCTCAGTACATGTGGGTCAGCATGCACTTTGGTGGTCCAGCACTGATTCATCTTGTTTCTTCAGTTCAGGTGGTCACCTTCTGTATTCTGTGTTTTTTATGTTCACTTTTCCCCAATGGTTTAAAGGTCTTTTGAAAGGTATGAACAGACGAGAATCTGCTGCATCGCAACCCCAACCCCCGCCTCCCAATCCTGCCACTTTATAACGCATTTTACAACGCATATGCAGTGGGTTTTTAATCGATTAATATCCCCTTCTCACATGTTTTTTTTACCAAAGACAAGGACCCATTTTTTTTATGTGGGAGGCACTATTCATAATGCAAAACAGATTGCTGCCTGTGGCTTAAAACACAGCACACACATTCTGCCATTTTGCCAGCAAGAGAAGTAATCTGAAACTAGATATGATGTAGCCCACTGAACCTTTGCCCATTCACTCAAAAAGGATAGAGAGGATAAGGAACTCTTCTAATCAAATAATTGAATCTTCCTTCGATGCTGTACCTTTCCCTCTGAAGGGCATTTTGTTTAAGTCAAGGAAATAAAGAGACTGCATCTCAAAAATCCCTGGCAGACTAACATGGCCAGCGGGGTGCGAAACAGAAGAAAAAACGCTATATCAGCTATTGCAAAGTTTTGAGACGAGGTGGAGCCTGACTGAAAACAAGCACACAATACAACCTTAAGAAAGAAAACAGGCAACGGCCCTGACTGTAGAGAGTCCTGAAAGTAGAGAGTCCTGACTGTAGAGAGTCCTGAATGTAAAGAGCAGAGCCCTACCTGCAGCGAGTCCTGACTGTAGAGAGTCCTGACAGTAGAGAGTCCTGACTTTAGAGGGCAGAGCCCTACCTGTAGAGAGTTCTGACTGTAGAGAGCCCTGACTGTAGAGAGTCCAGACTGTAGAGAGTAGAGTCCTGACTGTAGAGAGCCCTGACTGTAGAGAGCCCTGACTGTAGAGAGCCCTGACTGTAGAGAGCCCTGACTGTAGAGAGTCCAGACAGTAGAGAGTCCTGTCAGTAGAGAGTCCTGACAGTAGAGAGTCCTGACTGTAGAGTCCAGACAGTAGAGAGTCCTGACAGTAGAGAGTCCTGACAGTAGAGAGTCCTGCTAGTAGAGAGCCCTGACTGTAGAGTCCAGACTGTAGAGAGCAGAGTCCTCCTGGTTCCCTCCCAGCCCCATAGAGGTGAGGAGCTACCTAGCACCACATTTGTATTTACCACCAACGTGCAGCTCATCCTCCTCCATCTCGAGGGATGAATCAGGCTGTTGTTGCTATGATATTGTGGCTATAACGCTGCTATTCCCATATGGTAACGATCTCTACACCCTCACTCTTTATATTAATTGATTAAATGGTGAGACCCTTTTCTGCTGTAATTGAGGTATGCTTTTACACTTACACACTATGTGTAGCATCGTATTCTGATGTTATTTCTCTCTCAGTGTGTGTGTGTGTGTGTGTGTGTGTGTCTCTCTCTCTCTCTCTCTCTCTCTCTCTCTCTCTCTCTCTCTCTCTCTCTCTCTCTCTCTCTCTCTCTCTCTCTCTCTCTCTCTCTCTCTCTCTCTCTCTCTCTCTGTATACTTAATTCACTGTAATCCCCACCCAAGGCCTGATTCCTCCACTCTATATATCCCAATCCAGGCAGCATGATCAATCGTAACTTGATCAGCGGCTCTGGGGCTGCTTTGAGGGTATAGAGTGTAACAGCATGAAGCATGACTGTGGCTGGGCGATAATCACATCCCCTCATCGACTTTTGGGGGCAACACGTTAACATAGAGTAGATTGCATTTGAGACACTAGGTTGAAGGGTTAAGTGTTAAGGGGAGTGTATTCGTGACCGTATTGTGGAATGCGTTCATTCACATTCTCAAATATGGGAGTTCATGAGAATACAACAAATAATCTCAATCCATTCCACTCTATCGCCCAGCCTTAAAAATAACAGCCATCTCCCGAGAATAGGCTCAGGAGAATGGGAAGTCCTGCTGGCAATGCAGAAGAACCGAGAAGAGGCCAGACGTCTTTGAGAACGTGAAAGATGATCAATTCTCCAATCTTGATCGTGCATCCCTTACACCGCCAAAGAAAAAAAAATCCAGCTATTTCCGCTACAAGCTTGGTCTAGCCTAGGGTTAGCGCTGATCCATAGTGGTGCCCAATGCATGTAGCTCTACTCTCTCAACCAGCGCTCAGAGACAGGGGATGGAGCTAAGCTCTGAGTCGAGATTGAAAGCACTTTTCATAAAACCTGGAAGCTTTAGCACTAATTCATGACTATTGAATTAGTTCTAAATCATTTTGTGACTCTCTTGGTGTGGAAGTGTTTTGGTCTCTGGTCAGAATATGTGTCCGTGTCATAAGCATGTGTTTGAATGCCTGCCTTCTTGACATCCCGACGAAGGGCAGAGAAGTCCCCATATTCTTCTTTCTGGCTCTTTCTAGAAGAGCAAGCATTCTGCAGTGTGTGTATAATGTTTAATGAGGATGTCAGCACACCTTAGACAATCAAATCCCAAACGTTTGAGTATCTTCACCATGCCAAAAGCTTTGTCCACTTCAGAGTCACTCCTAGCCCCCCTTTTGAGTCAGATTCACTTCATTATCCCTGTGAACCCCAACCGATAGGACGGTTCCCCCCCTCCCTTGTCCGACGTTCACCTTGTGGTTTTTCCCGCCCGTTTCCAGTAGTGACGAGGACAACAAGCCGCTGCAGGGCAGCCAGGCATCCCTGGACGGCCCGCCGAAGGAGAGTGACGACAGCCTGGTGGACTACGGCGAGGGCGGAGACGGGCAGTTCAACGAGGACGGTTCCTTCATCGGCCAGTACACCGTCAAGAAAGACTCCAAGGACGAGACGGAGGGCAACGAGAGCTCCGAGGCCACCTCGCCCGTCAACGCCATCTACTCCCTGGCGTAGGACCGCCCCCGTCAGCTACACCCCCACCCCCACCCCCACCCCCACCACCACTACCCACACCCCACCTCTGTGCTCGTGACGTAGCCGGAGCGGACTACCACGGCTAACGGCTTCCCGGGATCGATGGTGTTGGTGATGGTGGAGACGCTATTTCTACGACTACAACCAAACACAGCACTCGGAATCGGAAACGCACACACACACACAAACGCACACACAACAAAGCAAGTATATAAATATATATCGATATAAGAAAACACGTTATAGACGTCAGTGGCGCACAGGGACAGGATGAAGAAGGGCAGAACTCTAAAGACAAGAGAACGGATGGAAGGGAGGAGGCGGCGAGCCAAGCATTCTGTTGTGTTCAGTTGGGTTCCTGGCTCCTGGCTCCAGGGACAGAAGGCTCTTCAGTGGTCGAGGATATGGGATGTTGACCAGTGTTCTAGTTTGTCCAGCGCCCTCCGCCTACCCAGCTCACACAGACTCTCGAGTGTGCCTTCGGACGGCAGGCTTTTGATGCAGTTTCAGGCTTTTGTTTCCCTGCTCCTCTAGAGGTTTTGTTTGTTGGTATTTCTTCCTCTGCTCCCGGCTCCCGATCATCCCAAGCCCCTCACGGCTTTGTGACTCGCTAGCGTCCCCACTTAGGCTTACATATCAGTTCTCAACCTCCACTTCAAAAGGATGCTGGCATTAGTTTATCATATTGATATTTCCGCAATGAAAGATCTTTTTGGTTTTCTTCTCCACAGCTGGTAACTCATTGAATCTTAGTGAGGCTGAGCAAAGCCCTGGCACACATTTTAGTGTCCTGCAATTCTATGCACCATCATATTCTCCATGCATTTCTTTGCGGGTTTAATCTGTTTGGTTAGTTCTAGAGTTTGCCCATATGTTCAGTGTTCACGCTCATCGTGGCTCAATCGACAGCATTTGCTTACTTGACGTGATTCGCTTCATTTGGTTTCAGGTGTTCGGGTCATGCAGAGAAACCCTTAATGCAACAATGCCCCCGATTTTTATATAGCAACAGGCCCTTTTGCCTTTCTACTATGATGTTGTTAATGACCTTTAAAAATATGATGATGAATATCATTTTGAAGCATGACAGGATAATAGTGCAACAAACAAATGAAAGGCAAGCGCAAGTTACGGTTAGTTGCACTCAAGAAAATTCAAAGCCTGCGTGAATCCCTTTGAGTTTAGCTGAGGCTGCTTACTTCCTGGTTAGCATGCAGGCCAACACAGCACATGTAGCTTGTTTGCAGCCCTTCACTAGAGGCACTACTCGTGGGAGAGGCTGCGGGCCGTCACAAAAGTGTTCGAGCTAGTTTGAATATTCTGAGATGAAAACATTTGAACATGAAGCTATGAATCTGTAGCAACTCTGAGAAAAATAGTCTTTCAAAGAAATTCAATATTTACAAAAATAAACATTTAATATTCTGACAAAAATATAATGTTGAAGAAAAGTCACATTACTGTGAGTGTATCCATTGTATTCTACCTGTGCCCCACAGAGCCACTATTTGAAACCTTTTTGTGACAGTGAAAGTGGGGCGTCATGCTTTCATAGCTGCTGTCTGGTGGTTGTGCTGTCGCTATGGCACCATTCCCCGACGCTAAATCGGGGATCTAAAAAACGGACGATTAGCTGACCGAGGTTTATTTGTATTTAAGATATTTATTTAAAATTTCTATCATGTATTATTAATATATTAGTCCTGTGTTGGTTCAATGTAATACACCCTTACTCACAACAGTCACAGTCACAACAATCGATGATTGTAGATTCTGAAATGCATTGATCACGATTATTCGTTACACACCGTATGGCAACAAAGCTCTTTACAAAAGATCAACAACACACGGGCCGGGTCACCCCTCCATACTGCTGCTCCTCTGTTGTATTCCTGTTCTTCCTCGTTGGTTTAGGACTTCATGTCATGAGACTTTTACCAGACCAAATAGTTATGCTTCACCACTCAGATCATGTCCCGCCTTTCAGGTTGTCTTCTTTATGTAAATAATGCCCCCTAAAGCTAAAGAAAAATGCTTGATGATGAAACAAAAGTATCCCAATGGCTACATCGTAAAAGCCAATAAGTAAATATGATGGTTTGTCTGTTCCACATGCATTTTGTGCTTGTAGCTTTGAATGAAATTTGCACTCTAAAAAAAGAAAAGAAAAGCAGAGCGACAAAGTAGGTGGGACCACCACGCCTCATCCTACAACCCCCGCCCCTCTCATTGTTTGGAAAATACTGTACGAGCTGTGGGTAGTTTTATTGGTTTGACTGTTTAGATCATGGTTTTGAACATATGTTGTGAAAGGGGAAATGGCTTTGCCTCTCTATAATGTAAATAAAGAAATATGTGCTCCTGAAATATTAACGCTGTAGCATACTGCACACACACCTGTTTAAAGCGTTAGTAGTCTAGACAAAAGAGAGAAAATAAAACACACGCTGGTATCGCTGTCTCCTCTTTCACCGTTATGTTACGTATTGTCGTGTCACAAGGTGTGCTCTGTGTGGGAGAGGGCATACTGTATAATCATACCACACAGCGAGCGTCCTGAGAGGGCATACTGTATGTTCATAACACACAGATGGTCCTGAGAGGGCATACTGTATATTCATAACACACACAGAGGGTCCTGAGCGGGGATACTGTATAATACTAACACACAGCGAGGGTGCTGAGAGGGCTTACTGTATATTCATAACAAACAGAAGCTCCACACACACACACAGCTTCCTCTTGAGTTCCTCACACCGAATTCTGCCTTCAGAATCAAAGCAATACACCCAGGGTAGGGATGAGTATTTGTTGTGGTCGCTAGTTTGATGGTGTTCCCTCTCATCTTCTGGGACCGGGCTGGGACTCTCTAACCCCAGGGTCATAGCTAAAGTCCCATCCCTGCAACACAGTCTGATCATTGGCTGATCCTCTTCCTGGAATAAATAACAATGCTATTCACACAAAAAAATACCTTTATTCATAAAATAATTGAACTGTTGCCTGACTTAATCTCTTTAATCTGATACACCAGGACACACCTAGATTATACTTGGCTTCAGGTGGATACCGACGGGTAAGACTATCAAACTGGCCTCATAACAAGGAGAATTGTGATTATTATTTTGATACACATTGCATATGTTATCATGTTTGTGCGCATCTGTTTCTATCCTGTGTCACTGTGCGTATCCTAGCCACAGACCCACCCCTTCATCTGGGGGTGAAAAAATTGCTGTGTGCATTTTTCTAGACAGCCTTTCTTCTGTTTATTTGTTTATATGCTGCAAAAACATTCACATTTTACTGGTGGAGAAAGGGAATTATAACTCGCAACTTTTATCTATGTATGTTTATTATTATTATTCTTTCTTCAAAAGTATGGTCATACATTGTTTGGCTTTTTTAAACCAATTTTCACTATGTTATCTTTTTACCATGCGTATCAAAACAGCTTGTGAAAGTCTTGCTTCTACATGCAAAGTAACAAATTTCGTAAGTTAAATCTAATCAATAGAAAAAAGCCTAATAATATATTCACCATGTATGCGTGTATGATGAGATGTTGCGCCTTCTTTCTAGTAAAGCTATCTCTTTTTCTCTACCTCCTCCAAATGACTCCTCCTTGTCTCCCTTAAAAATCTCCCTTAAAAAATCGAAATACTAAGAAATAGTGACCGTGTCTTCTCATCGTCTCACTACAGGTCAGTCAAGTTTACATTATTCAATATTTAAGTACACTTCTATCCCGTGAGCCTTTAGTCTTATTAGACTAAATGGTAAAAAAAGGGTGAAAATACCAATGATTTGCTTATTAGCAAATCATTGGTATTTTTACTTAGTCAATCACTTAAACAAACAGTTAAAATGGGCATATTATTTTGTCACTCAGCTAATGCTAAGATCAGCAGAGATATAACAGACCCTAGAACACTGCTTATCAACAAACTTTGTTTTAGCTTCCTTAGTGAGATAGTTTAAGCACAGTTGAAAAAACTCACGGTGTCCTCTACTGTTACCTTTTAAAAGCATCCACATATCTCCTGATATCCTGTTAAAGATATCCCATAATGTAAAAGCTTTTCACTACCCTGAGAAAGCGGAGGATTCATACTTCAGCCATGTTTCAGACCGCAGAGTGACCACCAGGCTGTAAAACTCTGCGTACATATTGAGTTAACCATGGCGTGCCTCACTAAAGTGGATTACAGCATGGATACTAAACCACACGGCTAGCGTTCTCTCACCCTTTACAGCCAACGACTTACACACAAAGTGGCTCACAGAGGAATAAAAAGCATCCAAAGCATAAATATCAGATAAAGATTTAGTATGAGAGGACCGGGGAGGACAGAGGGGAGGGCGGCGGGGGGGCAGCAAGGACATGTTTTATAGAAGATGGTCCAATCCATTCAGTGTTGAGCACACCCACAAACGCAGACACACACACATGTACACACACACACACACACACACACACACACACACACACACACACACACACACGCACACGCACACGCACACGCACATGCACACGCACACGCACACACACGCACACGCACACACACGCACACGCACATAAACATGCACAGGCATGCACACACACACACACACACACACACACACACACACACACACACACACAGGCACGCAGAAACACACACACACACACACACACACACACACACACACACACACACACACACACACACACACACACACACACACACACACACACACACACACACACACATACACAAACCCCTTCTAAAAAAATATTCTATAAATATTGATGTTGGGCCACTCTGAAGAGCAGCACGGTCGCTGGGCATGAGCCGTTGTTCTTGACAGCTCGTATAAAACGTCTGATGGCCGACATCCATTAGACCCTCCAGTCTGTTGACCAAGACAGAGTGACACCGTACTCAGAGGCCCCAGCACCCTGCCCTCTCTCTCTCTCTGAGGGCAGTGCCTGATCCCATTGCGACTGTCACACAGGCAGGCAGAGAGGTGGAGCTGGGTAGGGGAAATGAGGAGAATGTTGTATGTCATCATGTGTGTTTGAGTTAGTGTCTGTGTTTGTTTTTGTTAGTGTTTATTAGTACATTTGTGTTTATTTATTAGTGTGTGTGTGTGTGTGTGTGAGTGTTTGTGTGTGTGTGTGTGTGTGTGTGTGTGTGTGTGTGTGTGTGTGTGTGTGTGTGTGTGTGTGTGTGTGTGTGTGTGTGTGTGTGTGTGTGTGTGTGTGTGTGTGTGTGTGTGTGGGTGTGCGTGCACACATGCAGCTGTAAAGTCTCTGTCCTCTAATGAAGACATAGGATAGTGAGTTCATGGAGCCTGGTCTTATTTGGACCAGGTCAGAGTTGGACTACACTGTACTCGTAGGACTTGTTGTTCTCTCCCATATCCCCTTCTCACTCCTACTCTCAAATAGTCTGAAGATGCTCCGTTGTTTGGTTGCTGATCATCAGTTATTAGCTGCAACACAACTAAATGATCCGACCAAATCCAACTATCGAAGGACAAACGCTATCGTCCATTTTAAATTTTAAAGTGGTTTGTATATTTTAATAAACTGTTTTATATCTGACTTATTTCTCTGATGGTTTTCAGATTTGTATCAAATCAATTAGATATTGCTTCAACCAACATTGTTAAACTCATCACTGTGCCGTAACTCTTCCATCATACCGTGATTGTTTCTACAATCTTTGTAATGACACAATTTAAGTCCAACATATATATTGAAACCTTGACCGCTAGTTATCAATATCTTTCCACACCTTAGAACCATCTAAATCTAATTCAACTGATGACAGTACTCTCTGTTTATTAAAAAAAAGAAAAGTATAATAGAAAATGGAATGGAATTACCACTTTCGTGTCAATGGGTGTTAAAACTGGGGTTGGCAATTTGGAGAGGCAAGCCAGAGCGAGCTAGATTTTGAAGTATGCAACCAAAGAAAGGCCATTCCGGCCTGCCGCCAAAGCCCCTCCCCCAAAACCCAATCCTGGATAACTCTCTAAAGCTCTTTCTGGCCGACGAGAATAATCCAATCATTCATTCTGGCTACATGAAATTACTTCACAGGCCTATTACAGGCCTGCGACAGCCACAGTTTTTGTCAGGGCATTATATATTAGTAGTATGTGGGCTGATGTAGAAATAATTTAATAATAATTTAATCAGAATTCTAAAAAAATATTCTACAACAAATGGCCTAGCTTTGACTAACCCAACTGGGCAGATATGTGACTGTTTCTTTGAATCCCACTAGCATTATCCGTTAAGAAATCACATCTCTGCTGCTCTTATTGTATACTGAGGCATGCACCCAAATTAAGCTTTAGCCTTTACGAGCCAATCACTTCACAGTCCTGGTCCTAATTATAAGGTCTGTCCATCACCACCAGGGGACTTCAGAGGTAAACAAACACATTGTCTTCTGTTTCAAAGACCCGGGCCAGATGCTGTCATATCATCTAACTGGCTTGGATACACACACACACACACACACACACACACACACACACACACACACACACACACACACACACACACACACACACACACACACACAAACACACACACACACACACACACACACACACACACACACACACACACACACACACACACACACACACACACACACACACACACACACACACACACACACACACACACACACACACACACACACACACACACACACACACACACTTACACTTTTGTAATTGTAATATTGCAAAGTGCTGGTTTAAGCCACGTGTGCTGTCCTGGGGTGGTGGATATGAATCTCTTTAGGGTGGCAGCCTCCTAAGTCCTTTTGACCTGGCCCAGGGTCACTGCCAAAATAACACTCAATCCCATTGCCCAGAAAACCTCCTTTTAGGTTTGACCAGCTCATTCTGCTAATGCTCCTGGCAGGTTGGCTGCTGGGTCATCCCGGGCCTAACGGCCGTCCGGGGTGTGGGTGGGTGTGTGCATCCATTGTGTGTTTGCTGTCCTCCTGGGGCTCCTCAGCAGCCCATTGTTAGAGCTGGAAACCCGTAGCCCAGCCTCTGCTGAAGACATATGCTGCAGTTCTGCTGCCTTTAGAATAGGGGTTCAAATGAAATGAGACCAGGAGATAAAGCTGCATATTGATATCTTACCTTGCCTTTTAATTCAATTGTAAAATACACTGTTTATAAAAAATTTTACCAGCAGGTTAAGCCTTATAGGATTCCTTTATTTGTATAAGACAAATAGAATAGAAAAGGCTTAGCCCTATTGATGAGTAGGAGAGGTCAGGTGGTTTGATTTACTGACATAATCATTTCATCAATCCATCCATTAATGCACCAATAAGCCATCTACCAATCCTTCATCCAATTAGCAAACAGCCATCCTTCTACCATCCTTCCTTCCATTCATCTTTCCAACCATCCATCTCCATCCATCATTACAGTTAGTTTATTAAGCAGAGCAGATGCTTTTCTACAAAGCAAGTTATTGTAACTGCATTCAACAATGAAGATTTAGCTACAGAATGTGCAAGGGTATGAAAAAGTGCTTTTTGGCGCTAAGAAATAGAAAGAAATAGTTTTATTTTATTTTTCATTTGTATTTCATTCGGCAAGAGGAGGAGGAGTCAAGGAGTCTGAACTGAAGAGTTTTCCGCCTGGGACATGGTGAGGGGTTGAGTTGAACTGATGTCAGTGACAGTCGGGTGCGTTCCACAACATTGGGCCTGATCCCACCGCCGCAGGGGGCGCGTTCCACTGCCGTGGGGCCAGGACATGTGATCAGCAAAGAGGACCCATCCATCCATCTGTCATCCATCATCCATCATGCATTTGGGGAAAGTCCAAACAATGCTCCATCCCCACTTAAATACAGGGATGCCCAATGTGATCCAATCCACATGTGCAAACTACCGTAACCGCACAGCCATGCATGTCTCCCATCATCACAGCGCTGCGTTCATGGGGGTAGGAAAAGCTGGATCAGCTTGCGCAGGTGACCCACATAGATCAGCCTCGGGTGGAGGAAGGAGCCTGGGCGTGTCCCAGGCGTTTCCCTTGGTGGGCCCTACCTGGTGCTGGTACCCCGTCAAAGTACCCTTGGCAGATGCTGCACGACCACCTCAGCAGACTCCTCTTAGTGTATATGAACCTCAAGGTCCTCCTGGATCACGGAGCTCATCACCATCACAGACGATACCCAGACGATACCCAGACGATACGCAGACGATACCCAGACGATACGCAGACGATACGCAGACGATACCCAGACGATACCCAGACGATACCCAGACGATACCCAGACACCCGGACCATAAACCTCGTAAGGCAGCAGTCTTCAGTCCATCGTTAATTCATAGCTTGATTGTCTTTCCTCTCGCTCTACAACTCAAGAACCTTGAGACCCTAAGGCGATATATACACACTTGATTTGCCTTAGGTGCCATTCAAAGAAACATAATGTGCCATGATTACTTACTACCAATAAAAAGTATTGTATAATTTATTGTTAATATCGCTCTTCTGTTCAGTTTGTGTTTTGTATTATTTTTTTGTACTTGATTACAAACAAAGACATTTGATTCCTATTTCTCTTAACAAATACCTTCTGGCTATCTCCATCCATTTACACGTGTGTGTGTGTGTGTGTGCATGTGTGCCGGTGTGCGCGCGCACGCGCTTGTGCATGCGTGCATACGTGTGTATTTGTGCGTGCAGGCGTGCGTGCAGGCGTGCATGCATGCGTATGTGTGTGTGTGTGTGTGTGTGTGTGTGCATGCATGCGTGCATGCTTGTGTTTGTTTGTGTGTGTGTGTGTGTGTGTGTGTGTGTGTGTGTGTGTGTGTGTGTGTGTGTGTGTGTGTGTGTGTGTGTGTGTGTGTGTGTGTGTGTGTGTCTGTGTGTGTGTGTGTGTGTGTGGGAGGGGGTAGGAGGAATTGATTAAGGCTCAGGGAACTTGAGATGCAGGTCATTGTGTTAGCTTTCTCCTGCTAACGTATGCATGTGTCCACCTTTTAGCCATTCATCTGAGTTACTTCCATGTTCTTCATTAGTCAGGGGAGAATGATGAAAAGCCTCTCAGAACAGCATGTAATGCCATTATGGGTAATCTGTCATGGGGGGCTTCTTATAGGGGACAGCGGACCAGCTATAGGCTCAAAGGCACTCCCACCACAGGCTAGAATCCGTCCGGACTAAATTATTCATGACGCTGAAGGAACTGGGCCACATATGGAGGTTTGCGGACGGTGAGACAGACACAAGTCAAAGCACAGCCGTATGCTCTTATTTTTAGAGAGTCCCCTAAAATAAAAACAGACATGTAGTAGCTGGGCATAATGCCATGGTCTTCTTCTGGATCTGAAATGTGGCTTTTACCTGCCAGATGCATGCAGCATAAATGTGTTATTGCTTCAAACATACAGACAGGCAAGACGGACAGACAGACAGAAAATGTTGACAGGTCATGCAGAGGTGAAGACACTACAGCTAAACGGGGAGACAGACCCCCGTGACCAGCGGGATGGGACCCCAGACAGCACAGCTGGGGGGCCGGGGGGCCCAGGACAGCGGTGGGCCGGGGGCCGGGGGGCTCAGGGGGATCTCATCTGGAGGTAGGGTCTCCAGGGGGACATCTTTCTCCACCACAAGGGCGCACAGAGAGAAGGAGTGTGTATCTAAACGTGGTCTAGGTTGACGTTAATGACGCCCAAATCATGAATGACTCCATCGTTTTATTTCTCAAGCCTCACTCAAAATCAACTCATTTATATGACTTTGCATCATAATTGCCAAATATATAGAAATGGAAATGAATTAACATGTGAGGAAAATATATAGAAAATATAAGTATCCGTACTGGTTAAAAATATGGAGATAAATTAACTATTTAGCAAGAAGGACAGTAGTGGTGTGTGCCGTGTCGCCTAGTGTACATATATGCTCGTATGAAAGAGATTTCACTGTAGATTTTGTTCTCTCTGTCAACACGACAGAACGTATGGCCTGCTTCGTCAGCTCAACCTGACCCCTGTGTAAACAAGACCCCCGTCTCTCTCCCAGAGGCAGTGCAACTAGCTGGGTGAGGTAAGACTTGACTTAACGCCGTGTGGAGCCCATGGATCTAACAATCCGCTCCTCCTCGGAGCTGCCTCCTCCTCCCATCCGCCCAATCCTCTCAGTGTCCCCTCGGCCTGTCCCCAGGGTTAATGTTATACACGCTCTCACCATATGTATACCTATTAAAGAAATAAGTTAAAATAACCCATCATTTAGAAATAAAGTATTTTGTAAATTGTATTATTTATTATTATGATTCTGATTGTAGGAGCCATTTGAGACCTTTTTTGAGAATTCAGTTTGATATTTTAGTTTGTGACAAAATTATTATTAGTGATCTTATTTGTATTGAATTGTCGAAATTGTAATTTGTTTCTGAGTGTGTGCCCCCTATAGGTCAGGCACTAGTTGACAATAGCATAAAGGTGTGCCAGGCCAAGGAGAGTGGAGAGTTCCGGCCTGCGAATACCATTATTGACCGTGAGCAGAACGTGAACATGACGTGAACCTGTCGTGAACCTGACGGGACCGTGGCGAGGAAACACAACTGAGCTGAACCAACAAACAAAGAAACAAAGACAACACTTCAGTGCTTTAATTTACATCTGATGTTAGAAATAAACAAAGTCAAGTTCATTATAGCCACGTCTCATGGATTCTATTTTCACGCGTTCAACAAAGCAAACACCGGAACTCACAAGAAGTGGTAAAACAATTGACAAGTTTTAGCCATTACACTGATTATCATTTGATGAATGGATAAGGCATAGGTGTTTACGTGAATAATGACACACATCATAACAAAATTGTTATGATGCAGGGGAAAGTGTGGTAAGATGCCCCCTGAATTCGAAATTGTTTCACCACTTTCATCACGCAAATAAATAATACAATTTAGAAAAGGAGAATGCATTCAATTTGAAAAAGTGAATCAATTTATTCCACCAGATGGCTCAAGTTGAGCCACAACACCACTTTTTTAAGAGAACACCTTTTTAATATTATCACAGACCTATGTCATAGATGCATGTTATCATTTTGATTGACAGGCGACTTCCTGAAATAAAGGTAGATGTTTTAATTTGACTTCCGTTTTATTTCTCCTTGCCTAGAGGACAACATGAGTACAAATCGGCTCATCTTACCCCACCCTCC
>NC_079412.1:1881314-1883814 GCF_026213295.1 Gadus chalcogrammus | reverse complement strand
AATTGAAGAACCATGGCGGCGGATGATGTGACCTAGTGGGAGCATGTAGAGGATGAAGAGGACGGGGCCAAGCACTGAGCCTTGGGGGACTCTGTGTGAGACAGGGATGGTGTGGGATTTGTGGTTGTTGATGGAGAAGTATTGGAATCTTTCAGACAGGTAGGAGGTGAACCAGGAGAGGGCGGAGTCAGTGATTCCAATGGATTGCAGACGGCTGAGGAGGATGGAGTAATTTACGTGTCGAAGGCAGCACTGAGGTCGAGGAGTAGGAGAATGGTGAGGGAGCCGGAGTCAGAGGAGAGTAATAGGTCGTTGGTGACTTTAAGTAGGGCTGTTTCAGTACTGTGGTGGGTTCGGAACCTGGACTTAGAACCATTAATTCACACATCAACAGCAGAGTCAACCATGCAAGGCGACAGCCAGCTCGTTAGGAGCAGTCAGGGTTAGGCGTCTGAGACACCTCGACACTCGGAGGAGCAGGGGTCGAACCGGCAACCTTCCGGTTACCAGTCAACCACCTGAGCTAGGGCTAAACTAATATACATTTTGTTAAAGGCAGGGATCTACATGAGAGTGAGACATGTTCAGGTTGAGGGTTGAACTCAGCTGGACTGCCGGGTTCCACCCTGGCGATGAAATCAATGCTAAACACAATAACAGTGATGCCTGGCGACCAAGTCTCCCTCTAGGAAGAGCAGCAGCTTCCTGGCAGCCTGACCTGCCCGCTACTCTGCGGCTCAGTGTCTCAGCCAGAGGAGTAACACCGCAGCGTGCTGGCCCAGGGACAAGGCCAGCTCAGGTTTCTCCAGGGGCTCTTAGTGATCCTTTAAAATCACCCCTATTGATCCCCCTGCTCTGAGCAACAGATGGACCTCTGCCCTCAGGGAGAACACCAAGCCTGTTCCTCCAGGTGCACACCATCTCACACTCACACGTGCACCGCACCCGCACGGACGCACACAACATGCACACACGCACACAAGCGCACACACATACATGCACATATGCATGCACGAACACTTGCATGCACACATGAATGCACAAACTCTTGCACGCACACATGCACGCACACAAGCGTGCACAAACACAAACACGTGCACGCTCACACACACACACACACACACACACACACACACACACACACACACACACACAAACACACACACACACACACACACACACACACACACACACACACACACACACACACACACACACACACACACACACACGCACACACACACACACACTGTTTGGTTTGAGTGGACATCAGATCTCAGTGTTCTGTTAAAATGCCAAATCAGGTGAACTGATTATGAAAACGGGTAACGCTTTACATTAAGGTCCTGGTACTAAGCCTTTGTAATAAGACACTTATTATATGCTTATTACCATTAATTGGTGTTAATAAGATTATCTATAAGGGTTTATGATAATATAACTATAATACATAATAAACATGTTTATTGTGAGATTCTAAGACTTTTATAAGCACACATAAGAAGCTTGTTAACTATTTATTGTTTGCTTAATAACATTAATCATAGTCTTATGAGTTGCTTATGGTTGTTAATAAAAGCATTACAAAACCATTTATTGAGTCTTATTAACTTACCTATTATGCCATTGTCAGACCTTTACTAAGCATTTTCAGGCTCATTCAGGTTACTAAATCGTTTGTTAAACTGCTAATTATGCATTTTGCAGGTACAGGATCCAAAGCGAGAACAATGCTTATGAAAGGGGACATATTATGAAAACAACACTTTTCCTGGGATTTGGGGTGCTGTTTTGGGTCTCTTGTGCTCCCACAGCTCAGCTCCGGGAGTACATCCCTTTCTCCGCCGGAGCTGCTGGCGGGGGGACCTGCCGGCGGGGGGGGGCTCAGCGGCAGTCCGGCAGCTCAGCTCCGGGAGTACAATCCCTTCCTTCTCCATGTCGCGGTTCAGTATGGACTTCAGATTCAGAGAGTCAAGGCCAAAGATCCTTTCCCCCAATTCTTCTCAACCATGGCCGAGATAAGACCCACTACGAGTCTTTTCCCTTTGGAAGTACCAGAGACGTCAGACAAAGTCTTAATGATTCATAATATCATCTGAGGTGCACATAGCTTTTGGCCAAGATATAAGATGTAATATTTTATAAAAACCTATATATTATTATTATTATTATTATTATTATTATTATTATTATTATTATTATTATATTATGATATAGAGCTTCGGGAGTCCGCAAATAGCAACGATCCTTTCTCCTCCATGATGTGGTTCACTCTGACAGCTCATTGGTCAATGGGCAGCCACTCATTCCCATAAAGCTACAGACAGCAGAACCAGCGCATTCTGAACGGACTGAAACAGAGGGGACACAGACTTTTATGTTTGCATGCGTGTGGGAGCACCAGAGACCCAAAACCCCCCAAATCCCAGGCAAATTGTTGTTTTCATAATATGTCCCCTTTAATAAAGGACTTATTAACCTTAATAAGCATGGTTCCCGC